>NW_028196848.1:42500-47500 GCF_037176805.1 Vigna unguiculata
CGATCGGAAAAGAAAGAAATAGTGAATTTATTCAAGATAATTATGTACTTACAAAATACCGTCTCAATTCATCCTATTTCATCCTATCGAGGATGTGATATGGTTCCAAAGGGTGAACTGGACAGTTCCAATAAGATTTCATTCTTGAACAAAAATCCATTTTGGGGTTTATTTCATCTATTCCATGACCGGAACAGGGGGAGATACACGTTACACCACGATTTTGAATCAGAAGATATATTTCAAGAAATGGCAGATCTATTCACTCTATCAATAACCGAGCCGGATCTGGTGTATCATAAGGAATTTGATTTTTCTATGGATTCCTCCGGATTGGATCAAAAACATTTCTTGAATGAGTTATTGAACTCCAGGGATGAATCGAAAAAGCACTCTTTATTGGTTCTACCTCCTCTTTTTTATGAAGAGAATGAATCTTTTTATCGAAGGATCATAAAAAAATGGGTCCAGACCTCTTGCGGAAATAATGTGGAAGATCCAAAACCTAAAATAGTTGTATTTGCTAGCAACAACATAATGGAGGCAGTCAATCAATATAGATTGATCCGAAATCTGATTCAAATCCAATATAGCACCCATGGTTACATAAGAAATGTATTGAATCGATTCAATTGCAACTTCGAATATGGAATTCAAAGGTATCAAATAGGAAATGATACTCTGAATCATCGAACTAGAATGAAATACACGATCAACCAACATTTATCAAATTTGAAAAAGAGTCAGAAGAAGTGGTTCGATCCTCTTATTTTGATTTCTCGAACGGAGAGATCTATGAATTGGGATCCTAATGTATATAGATACAAATGGTCCAATGGGAGCAAGAATTTCCAGGAACATTTGGACTATTTCATTTCTGAGCAGAATAGCCGTTTTCAAGTAGTGTTCGATCGATTACATATTAATCAATATTCGATTGATTGGTCTGAGGTTATCGACAAAAAAGATTTGTCTAAGTCACTTTGTTTATTTTTGTCCAAGTTACTTCTTTTTTTGCCCAAGTTTCTTCTCTTTTTGTCTAACTCACTTCCTTCTTTTTTATTTGTGAGTTTTGGGGGTATCCCCATTCATAGGTCCGAGATCCACATCTATGAATTGAAAGGTCCGAATGATCCACTCTGTAATCAGTTATTAGAATCAATAGGTCTTCAAATCTTTCATTTGAAAAAAAGGAAACCCTTATTATTGGATGACCAAGATACTTCCCAAAAATCGAAATTCTTGATCAATGGAGGAACAATATCACCATTTTTGTTCAATAAGATACCAAAGTGGATGATTGACTCATTCCATACTAGAAAGAATCGCAGGAAATCTTTTGATAACACAGATTCCTATTTCTCAATGATATCCCACGATCCAGACAATTGGCTGAATCCCGTGAAACCATTTCATAGAAGTTCATTGATATACTATTTTTATAAAGCAAATCGACTTCGATTCTTGAATAATCAATATCACTTCTGCTTCTATTGTAACAAAAGATTCCCTTTTTATGTGGAAAAGGCCCGTATCAATAATTATGATTTTACGTATGGACAATTCCTCAAAATCTTGTTCATTCGCAACAAAATCTTTTCTTTTTGCGATGGTCAAAAAAAACATGCTTTTTTGAAGAGAGATACTATTTCACCAATCGAGTTACAGGTATCTAACATATTGATACCTAACGATTTTCCGCAAAGTGGCGACGAAGGGTATAACTTCTACAAATCTTTCCATTTTCCAATTCGATACGATCCATTCGTTCGTGGAGCTATTTACTCGATCGCAGACATTTCTGGAACACCTCTAACAGAGGGACAAATAGTCCATTTTGAAAAAACTTATTGTCAACCTCTTTCAGATATGAATATACCTGATTCAGAAGGGAAGAACTTGTATCAGTATCTCAATTTCAATTCAAACATGGGTTGGATTCACACTCCATGTTCTGAGAAATATTTACCATCCGAAAAAAGGAAAAAACGGAGTTCTTGTCTACAAAAATGCCTTGAGAAAGGTCAGATGTATAGAACCTTTCAACAAGATAGTGTTTTTTCAACTCTCTCAAAATGGAATCTATTCCAAACATATATACCATGGTTCCTTACCTCGACGGGGTACAAATATCTAAATTTCATATTTTTAGATACTTTTTCAGACCTATTGCCGATACTAAGTAGCAGCCAAAAATTTGTATCCATTTTTCATGATATTATGCATGGGTCAGATATATTATGGCGAATTCGTCAGATTCCATTGTGTCTTCCACAATGGAATCTGATAAGTGAGATTCCGGGTAATTGTTTCCATAATCTTCTTCTGTCCGAAGAAATGACTCATCGAAATAATGAGTTACTATTGATATCGACACATCTGAGATCGCTAAATGTTCAGGAGTTCTTCTATTCAATCCTTTTCCTTCTCCTTGTTGCTGGATATCTCGTTCGTACACATCTTCTCTTTGTTTCTCGAGTCTATAGTGAGTTACAGACAGAGTTCGAAAAGGTAAAATCTTTGATGATTCCATCATACATGATTGAGTTGCGAAAACTTCTGGATAGGTATCCTACATCTGAACTGAATTCTTTCTGGTTAAAGAATATCTTTCTAGTTGCTCTGGAACAATTAGGAGATTCTCTAGAAGAAATACGGAGTTTTGCTTTTGGTAGCAACATGCTATGGGGTGGTGGTCCCGCTTATGGGGTCAAATCCATACGTTCTAAGAATAAATATTGGAATCTCATCGATCTCATAAGTATTATACCAAATCCCATCAATCGAATCGCTTTTTCGAGAAATACGAGACATCTAAGTCATCCAAGTAAAGCAATCTATTCCTTGATAAGAAAAATAAAAAACGTGAATGGTGATTGGATTGATGATCAAATAGAATCCTGGGTCTCGAACACTGATTCGATTGATGATAAAGAAAAAGAATTCTTGGTTCAGTTTTCTACCTTAACAACAGAAAAAAGGATTGATCAAATTCTATTGAGTCTTACTCATAGTGATCTTTTATCAAAGAATAACTCTGGTTATCAAATAAGTGAACAACCGGGAGCAATTTACTTACGATACTTAGTTGACATTCAAAAAAAGTATCTAATGATTTATGAATTCAATACATCCTGTTTAGTAGAAAGACGTATATTCCTTGCTAATTATCAGACAATTACTTATTCACACACCTTGTGGGGGGCTAATAGTTTGCATTTCCCATCTCATGGAAAACCCTTTTCGCTCCGCTTAGCCCTACCTCCCCCTAGTAGGGGTATTTTAGTGATAGGTTCTATAGGAACTGGACGATCCTATTTGGTCAAATACCTAGCGACAAACTCCTATGTTCCTTTCATTACAGTATTTCTGAACAAGTTCCTGGATAACAAGCCTAAGGGTTTTCTTATTGATAATAGTGACTATATTGATGATAGTGACGATATTGATGATAGTGACGATATTGATGATAGTGACGATAGTGACGATATCGACCGTGACCTTGATATGGAGCTGGAGCTTCTAACTATGATGAATACGCTAACTATGGATATGATGCCAGAAATAGACCGATTTTATATCACCTTTCACTTCGAATTAGCAAAAGCAATGTCTCCTTGCATAATATGGATTCCTAACATTCATGATCTGGATGTGACTGAGTCGAATTACTTATCCCTCGGTCTTTTAGTGAACTATCTCTCCAGGGATTGTGAAAGATGTTCCACTAGAAATATTCTTGTTATTGCTTCGACTCATATTCCCCAAAAAGTAGATCCAGCTCTAATAGCTCCGAATAAATTCAATACATGCATTAAGATACGAAGGCTTCTTATTCCACAACAACGAAAACACTTTTTCACTCTTTCATATACTAGGGGATTTCACTTGGAAAAGAAAATGTCCCATACTAATGGATTCGGGTCCACGACGATGGGTTCAAATGTACGAGATCTTGTAGCACTTAACAATGAGGCCCTATCGATTAGTATTATACAAAAAAAATCCATCATAGACACTAATATAATTAGTTCTGTTCTTCATAGACAAACTTGGGATTTCCGATCTCAGGTAAGATCGGTTCAGGATCATGGGATCCTTTTCTATCAGATAGGAAGGGCTGTTTCACAAAATGTACTTCTAAGTAATTGCTCCATAGATCCTATATCTATCTATATGAAGAAGAAATCATGTGACGGGGGGGATTCTTATTTGTACAAATGGTACTTCGAACTTGGAACGAGTATGAAGAAATTAACGATACTTCTTTACCTTTTGAGTTGTTCTGCCGGATCGGTCGCTCAAGACCTTTGGTCTCTACCCGGACCTGATGAAAAAAATGGGATCACATCTTATGGACTCGTTGAGAAGAATTATGATCTAGTTCATGGCCTATTAGAAGTAGAAGGCGCTCTGGTGGGATCCTCACGTACAGAAAAAGATTGCAGTCAATTTGATAAGGATCGAGTGACATTGCTTCTTCGGTCCGAACCAAGGAATCCCTTAAATAGGATTCAAAATGGATCTTATTCTATCGTTGATCAGAGATTTCTCTATGAAAAATATGAATCGGAGTTTGAAGAAGGGGGAGGAGTCCTCGACCCGCAACAGATAGAGGAGGATTTTTTCAATCACATCGTTTGGGCTCCTAGAATATGGCGCCCTTGGGGCTTTCTATTTGATTGTATTGAAAGGCCCAATAATTTGGGATTTCCCTATTGGGCCAGGTCATTTCGGGACAAGCGGATCATTTATGATGAAGAGGATGAGCTTCAAGAGAATGATTCAGAGTTCTTGCAGGGTGGAACCATGCAGTACCAGACACGAGATAGATCTTCCAAAGAACAGGGCTTTTTTCGAATAAGCCAATTCATTTGGGACCCCGTGGATCCACTCTTTTTCCTATTCAAAGATCAGCCTTTTGTCTCTGTGTTTTCACATCGACAATTCTTTACAGATGAAGAGATGTCAAGGGAACTTCTTACTTCCCAAACAAATCT
>NW_028196849.1:5000-7500 GCF_037176805.1 Vigna unguiculata
TGGGAAGCAAGCCCCTCAACTTATCCGCTTATCGGAAAGAGCAGGGACCTACTACCTACAGGCAGAGACAGGACAGCAAACTTATGGGCACCTGATTGTAAGTCATATCTATTCTTTGCTCGTGAAGTCTACGAAGCGAGCCTTCACTGGGGAGATAGCGACCTCTTAAACTCCACTACTACTACCTGTACTCAATCAAGTACAAGTAAAAAAAAAAAAAGAAACAATTAATATTTTTTATTTTTGGAAGCGAAGCGACCTAGTCGAGCTATTGTCAAGTTAAGCAGTTCCTCTTGTCGAGCTAGACTCTACTCGCGCTATAGTCGAGGAAAGCTCGCGCGTTA
The DNA here is from genome assembly GCF_037176805.1 of Vigna unguiculata. NCBI lineage: Eukaryota > Viridiplantae > Streptophyta > Magnoliopsida > Fabales > Fabaceae > Vigna > Vigna unguiculata. The sequence continues at coordinate 5,345 of NW_028196849.1, forward strand.
TTCGTGTTAAGCTGTCGAGTTAACTAGACTCGAGGAACTAATCCTTTAGGTTTAGGCAACTCCTCCTCTCTGAGAAGAGGACACTTACTTAGTTCAGTGCAACAACAAAAGAAAGGACCCTTACCCCTCTATATCCCTTTTTTTTGGGGGGAAGATCAAACTCTTGAACTAAATCTACTACTGTTCTCACTCATTGACATAAGTAAAAGCTAAAACTTCCTTACTAAAAGAACTCGTACCGGTACTCTTGAGTTCACAACCCTAAAAACCTTAGATTGGAGTATAAACTCGATCCTACTAATTACGTAGAACCATGAGCCATCGATCGAGTGAGTTCGAGGTGGTTCATGCTTTCTATATAACTCGCTGTACGCTAAGGCAAAGGTTGTAACCATGCGTCATGCGTGCCGTAAGCGGGCTCTGGTGGGGGAACCCGTAGGAAGGGGGGGACGACCCGCCGAATTTCACATCAGAAATCGCCAGAACACAAACGAAATCTTGAATTGCGTATAGAAACAAAACGAACCACTTCTATTCTCGGAGCTGAGGTATATGAAGAATGGCTTTTTGGTCCCTTTCGTCCAGTGGTTAGGACACCGTCTTTTCATGTCGAAGACACGGGTTCGATTCCCGTAAGGGATGGCTACTCTTTCCCGGCCGCTTTCAGTTAGTGTTCATTGCTGAGTGATCGCTCGCTATCTGGCTGGAAAAGGTGGTCCGGAAGCTTTCTCTCTCCCAGCAAGCAAGACGAGATCACCACTTCTCTCAGTAATGGACTTCCTTTCATTCTTCCTTAGCCTTAGATGTCCTATCATAGATTATCGAACCTCCGACAGACTCCCCATGCATGCGTTCTTTCTCCTCCTCCCCTCAGCCATACATCTCTTTTTTTCTTTTGGCCGTTTTTGTTAGGCATTGAACCCCACCTTAGGTGCTGAGTGGTGTCCTCCCCTCCCTAATACCTAACAAAAAGTTCCGTCTATGGAGCCTAAAGCTTAAACCATGGCAGTAAGCAGTAAGTTGGCCTAGTCTCTTGCCCAGCCTTCGCCTTCTTCAGTGGCCAAGTTGAAGCGTTCCAACGGTTCTTCGGCCTACCACCTTTCTTTTTCAAGGTTGAGCTTGTTCAATTGAAGCTAATGCTATGCTGCCCTTCCCTTGTTCAAGAGAAGGCGAGGACTTTTAGCTACCGGCCCAAACAAAAGAGATTAGCCTCTTGATCGATCGATTGATTGGATTGCAGTACGAAGGGGTTTAAGAAGGAGGCATTGGAGAGAAGTAGGCATGGTGGCCAACCAAGGCAGTGAAATCGAGACAATCAATCGGAAGGAAGAGGGTTTAGTTAGGAGTCCGGGTTCCATCCTATAAGTTGAAGGAAGGGGGCAAAGGAAGTTATCTTTGCCCTTAGTCTTGGGTTCAGTGAATAGGGAAATTAGGTTAGTCTTATTCCCTAGCTGAGTGAATAGGCCGATCTCTCGTATAGTGATAACGCTTTCTCTGATAGGGGTCTATTTTATCTGACTTGACTCAGCTTGACCCTACTTGACTCAGCGGTTAGAGTATCGCTTTCATACGGCGAGAGTCATTGGTTCAAATCCAATAGTAGGTAAGGCCGAAAGCCCTGCGCCAGCATGACAGCAAGCACGGACTGGCGGAGTCAACTGAATGACCAAAGCATCGGTTGCTTCCACTTGTGGCCTTCTTCGACCGCCTTGACACCTTAATCTCAGGGAACCCCCCTCTCCTCTCTTCTTCTCTTCATGTATGTGGGCTGCCTGCCCCGTCCCGAATAGACGAACAGGAACAAGCTAAAGGCGCGAGAGAGAGTTTATACTCAATGCAACCTCCCCTCTTCCACAATTAGGTGAAGACCAGGGGGGCCGGAAACCCCAACGGTAAACCTTTCACCGCGCCACACGATTCTTTCGCGAAGCGCTCTCTCAGACGCACTCCTGCCTCCGCAAGCAAAGAGGTTTCAAAGATACCAGGCGACCAAGTGAAAGTGAACAGCCCCGAGCAAATCTTATAGAGAGCGTACCCGTTGTAGCCAAAAAAAAAGAAATGAACACATCTATAGTTGTGGACAGTAAAAAAAAGAGGTTCTTCGAAGCTGTGCTAATGGTGGTCAAGGATAAGGTACTAGTTTCAGTGGGAGACAT
>NW_028196849.1:12500-35000 GCF_037176805.1 Vigna unguiculata
CGATCCCCTCTTCTTTTTTTTATTGATAGTTTAGGGACATCTCTTTGTTAGGTAGGGCCTGGGATCACTAATTAGTCGAATGAGCCCATCCCTCTGGCCTATCATTTATTTATGGGTCGATCCGGCTCCTGCATCTCCATGGGGCCCCCGTCATACAAGTTGCTAGGAGTCCCTCTAGTCGAATCAATAGAAGTCCCAATAGAAGTTGACTGACCTGGCTCTTCAATCGACGATCTACTGTTCCCTCTTACTTGCAGATGCCCATGCTTTGATTCGCCCTAGCCAGTGATGAATCCCCAGTAAGATCGGAGTCTTTCATTCCTCCTCCCTTCAGTCCAGTTTGAACCCGTCCCAGCAACGAAGACCTTCCTACTGCAAGGTGAGGCTCCGCCCTTCCCCTAGAATCCACTCCGGGCTTTTAGGAATGGGAGCAGCTAGTCCAACTTCCTTCTTGAGCTGCCGAGATATTGAACAACGAACATTTGAGCAAGCTACCTTGCCTCACCCTGAGATGAGAGGGAAGGTCGATTTGACTCGAATCCTGGACCTGATCTTGAATCCTACACCGGTTAATGATGCGATGGGATAAGTTTTTTTTTCATTTTGCTGGCCCGCTCGTCCATGCCCAATCCCAATGGACAAACCTCTGATCCGCCCCTAGCTCTAGAATCCACCCGTCCCAGTCCCTGAAAGCCCTCCTATCCTTGGCCTAGCCCTCTTTCTCAACTCGAGTCTTCAGTTAAGCGGCTTTCATCATTGACGAAGACCTGCGCTAATAAGACAAAGAAGTGGGGAGTCTATGCCTTTTCATAAAACGAAAAGCTTTCAGTCCTTGAATGAATCAGTAACAACGAATTCGTGGAATGAGGGATCAAGAAACGGATAGGGAGGGGGATGGCCTTTCCATTATTGGTGGACCTTCCCTTGAATTGAACCGGTCACGGAGCTCTCAATTGAGTTGTTTAGGTTCTGGAATTCCATGGAGAGTTGGGGGTTTCGGTTCGAAGGTTATCAAATGTGGTGCGGGTTCATCTCTCTCGACCAGTTCAGGTTCAAGGGAAGGGTGATCGAGGGGACCCAGACTTTTTATCTCTTTCTTCTCTATTCTATGGCGGGAGGTTTCTTTCGTATCAAGAGTGTGGTGGGGAGGCCAGGGAAAGACGGATTGGATCGAGAGGCGATGCCTACTCTACTCGTTACCACTAAACGACGGACGAAGCCAAGAGCGGAAGGAGGGACTTGAACCCTCAACCTCAGCCTTGGCAAGGCTATGCTCTACCATTAAGCTATTTCCGCCAGCAACGGTAGTGGCGAAGCACTACTGAGCAATTAACGTATCACTTGATACGGACGACTTCTGTTTTTCCGCCGGACCACACTCTTAACCTCCGATCGAGCTACGAGCACGAGTAGGTAGGCGGGGGGAGGGGCGGCTGCCTTTTCAATCAATCTCCGGCCGCTCAGTGCCGCTATTGGTGCGAGTTGTGTTGTAAGGAGTCTTGGTCTCGAGTCGAGCTGGGGCGTCATTTCATTCTCGTAACGGGAGTGAGTGCACCGCAAGATCAGACAAGTTACTCCCTCGCCTCGCAGCGGTGGCATCTGTCTTTTAAGTTCAGTCATTTCCTAAGACGGCTCCTCTTATTCTACGAGAATCCAAGCAGATCCGGGAGCTGAAACATGAGTGTTTGTCTCTTTTTCAACTTCAACAGGAATGCATCAACAAAACAGCCCTTCCATATAGATCGTCGTGGCATGAACTTTGTCAAAAAATGAATTTCTAGCTAACTCCTCTTCCTATTGATCTTGATTAGTTCCAGCTTGTTGAGAGTTCTCTTTTCTTTCTAGACCGTCTCCTGAAAGACCTGCTTATCCCGCATGTGCTTTCCCCCCACTCATTCAATCACTTGCTTGTGATTGCAGCCATTCCCCGAAAAAGGGAGAGACGAGGGAATCGTCCGCTCCCGTTCATGTGACGAATCGAACATCGTTAGGTCCCGAATTCTGCGAACCACCGGACCTAGACCAAGATCTCCATTACGTCGTACGATATATCGATCCGAAGAACTTTCAGTTGTAAGTCATCCATTCTGCTCCTATCTAAAGTGATGCTAGGCTGCTTCACGCAGGTGCGCTTCGCTCGGCCACATGATGAACATGTTTTAAGCTAAATGTCGAGCGCTTAAGCGGAGCTTGTGGTCACTCGTTCCTCGCTTGTTCCAATCCTAGTAAAGTCAGATCCGATTCTACACTACATACGATATTTCCGGCCCTCACTAGCTCTTCGCTTGGTTGTACAAAGAGCATGCCCGAGGGGGCTACTACGCTCACCGCGCACTTGCATCACCACCTGAGCTTCGCTACCGCTTCGCCCAGCTCCTACGCCTACCACGAATCTTGAATCATCACGTGGCTGCTAAAGCAAGCTAAGCTTCACACGGCCCTGAGGAAGCCAAAAGACAGACCCTCTCACGGCCGAAGGCTCCGCAACACGTTGGAGAACTTTTAGATCCCGCCCTAAAACGCCCATTTTCCTAGAGTTCCGAAGTGATCCTCATTCTCACCGCAGCCTTCTTAAGCCGAAAGAAAGCCGGGCAAGAATCGCATTGGTAGTACGAAGGGGGAGCAGAATCGTATCTGGCAGTGGTTCTTCGGATCGATCACAGATTATCGGCCCCGTCGTTTGGCTTCCACTCCAGTTGACCTCTCTTGTTCTCCCCCCCCCCTTACACAACCGGGTGGAGGACTCATGTAAACTTATTCCTTGAGGTCCCCGTTCAGGAAGGCATTTTGAACATCTAATTGGAACAGAGGCCAATCTCGATTCGCAGCAATAGAGAGCAGGAGACGAACAGACTTCATCTTGGCTACCGGGGCAAAGGCTTCCTCTTAATCTATCCCATATGTTTGAGTAAAGCCTTGACTAGCCTGACCTTTTCCTCCTTTCTCCCACAAAGCTTCCCTTCACAACCAGTCCCATATCCAATTAGTAGAATTCGAGATGGGGAGAGTCAAAATGAGACAAATGCGCATTTCCTATCTGAATCGAGAGGTATCAGATCGAAGTCACATAAGTCATGTATTATAATGAAAGTTATTTCCGGGAGAACAAAGTGGATTTATGAGCAAATTATGGCATGAGAGGACCAATGAGACAGAACACTGTTGGATGCATTCCTTCGCTAGCAGGGCTTCGGCCCATCTCAATGGAAGAGTCTTCGGTCAGTAATCTCGTACTCTCGACCGGCTCGAACCACTACGTTATCCATGTTCCGGCTCATCCTATTCATGTCACCAGAACCTGTAATAAACCATCATTTCAAACCATCCTGTTACAGGGAATCTTTGGATATCAGTTCGAGGGGAGCCCCGGGGAATTTGATCAAACAAAGTCTGTGATCGGAGGAAGGAATAGAAAGACCCCTAGTAATCTTAAACAACAAGGACAAACACAAGGTACAGAGACAGAGAGAGAGGCGCGACAGCCGCAAGGCACTTTTGCTTTGCTTTGATTTGATTGTATCGGGAGATGGGCTTGCGTATTAGTTGGGTTTGCTTCTACCGAGGCAATGTTCCGGAAATGAGGTTTATCTAAAAGAGCAACCGGCTGAGCACGAGGTCCCACATTGTCTCCATCAGCGGCTAGGAAAAAGTCTTTGACTCTTCTTCTAGTTAACCACTGCTTTAGACTATTCCTACTATTCATAGTTCTCAATCTGATCTCGTCCAAGTCTTTTTTTTATAGTATTGTCTTATTAAGTATATAAAGAAAGAAGAAAGTCAAGCTTTCGGGAAAGGAGTGAATTATTTGAATACTTCTTCCTCTTTCCCTTCTTCTCAAGCTCTTACTCTTACTGGCGCAGAGAAAGTATTACGGCCAGACGACTTAAACACAGCGCTCTTATCTCCGACCTCCTAGGACCCAAGCAAAGGATTGACTTCGCTAACCTCAGCTTAACCGAAGTCAATATTCTAACAGAACTAGAAAGGGCATACCTTGAATACAGATCAAGATTCACTCATGCACTCTGGAACTTACTTAGGAAAGCTAGCCTTAGCCCAAAAATAAAGGAAGGCAGCCGAAAGCCCTACAAAGAATATCGCTGATGAACAGGCCCATCGGGTGGGGTTGTCAGTTGAGAAGGAAGTCTTTATTGAATTGATCATAGAAAAAAAAGGATAGAAATGGAATCGGTTGTTTAAGTCGGAAGATCAGATGTTTTGAGCGGAGAATCGGGTTCTGCTAAGCAGAAAAGCCTTCTTTCTCTAATTAATGGGTCGATTCGAAATTGGAATGGAGTTTGAGGCTAGTGGAGCAAGCATGAATAAGAAAAGGAAAAAGCCAAAATGAGTGGAAAGAAATTCAAAGCTAAGCCACCACCACCGAATAGAACCGACGAGGAATATCCTGTCCTTCCCTACCTACTGTATTCAAGCGAACAAGTGTGTTAAGCGAATCACTTTCCGCCGGTGGTACGCACTACATGAAATCAATGCCCAGACCACTATGTGCGTAATCTATATATCTATCCTTATTGATTTCTTTCGCCTATGGAGTGTTAGGGTATTGCGAAGCTTCTCACTGGAATAGACTCGAGATTAAGCACAAGAGACGCTTGGGCCTATTACAGACAGGCTCGCAAGCTTAACACGATGAGAAGGTTCCCCACTTAACCCTAGTTTTCGGGTAGAGTAGTGGTCGCCATGCGCCCATCGGTTATAGCCGCTCGCTAGTTGGGGGCAGGAGACAGCCTTTCAGAGAAGAGAAAGAAGGTCTACTGGCCCGGTACGGTGTGGTTTTGTTGGATTTATCCGTCCGCGTACTTTCACTGGCCTTTTGAATCGATCCTGAAAGACTCCCCAAAAAATAGAAGGTTATCCGCTTCTCCGCTGTTTAAGCTCGAAATCTGAACTTTCACAACCACCAACAGGAAGACAAGTCAGTATGGGATCAAAAAAAGTCTTTTTCTAGTCAAGTTCCAGCTCTAGATAGGGAAGGACGACGAAAAGCACGAGTTTACTTTGAGGTAAAAAAAGCCGACGGTGCCTAATCTCCTCGGATATCATCGGCCATCGTTCTCATCGATGCGATGACCAGACATGTCACACCATCCCTCGCTGCCCTAACTCACCAATCCCTAGCATCTACCAAAGTGGTATCCTCTCACGGAGGCTAGTAAGTAGGCTTTTCTCATATTTGTCACTCTCCACCCAGTCCTCCGATGGAAGGGGTACTATCCAATTGTAAGTAGCTTGATTACTGTCTGGCCTTTATCCCTTGCTCATAAAAAACGGATATGGGAAAGGTTGGTGAAAGTGTAAACTAGTGACCTCGAAAGATAGGTGGGCCATATCCAGTCCAGAATGCATTAGACTAACTGCATTGGTACCGAAACATCTGATCAGGCCGTCTGGGGTATATGATATGACAGGTCGTTGTACTAATGATCGGTAGGTGGGACTGATACCTAACTCGGGTATCTATCCCTGTGGAGGGCCCCCATTCAATGATCAGATATGTCCATGGGATTAGGTATGAAATGGGCCATACCAACTTGTTGCTTGAACAAGTCCTAGTGGTGGGGCTCCTCATATGGTTAGCCTCCCTGACCCGTAGCGTAGATTGTGGAATGGGATTGGGAATCTATTTGAGTATGAACCGAATTTCGGAGGGGGTTCCAATTCATATCCGAGCGTTGGTGCACTTCCCATCTGTTCCCGGGCTTTGACGTAAGGCCTGTAGACCGAGCCTCATATCCCTGACTTCAGAGTCCTACGGTCTTCTTCTCCCTAATTCTCTGTGAGAACGAATCTTAACCCTTGCTTGGTCTTTTTCTTCCTCCTGACTCTCACTTGGAAGCAAGAGATGAAGACGTAAGCCTTCCTTATGATCGATCACCCTTTCCCGCTGGTCCAGTCCGTTTTTCTTTCTTCACTTCCTTCCGCTTAGCCGATAGTGGGAACTCTAAGAATTTGTTGAGTAGGCATCCATGAAAGGTCTTCACTAGGGCTGCCTCTTTTCAGCTCTTTCTTAGGCTCTCTCGAGTGGGTTTGCACTCTGTTATGCTCTGAGTTTATCTTATCTTGGCTTCTTTCTATGGATTCATCCTTGTTCTACGCTCATGCTCTTTCCATGAGGAAGACTTGCCCTTGATGATGGAACAACGGCTACCTCGGTCTCCTATAGCTAAACCATCCTAAAGAGCCAGCCAAAGGACCCGCATGCTCGGATCTTGTATCAGGATTAGCTTCTTTCTATAGGAATATATATCTAATAGGGAGAAGCTCTTGCGGAGATATTGCCAGAAAGGCGGGTGGTGGGAAGGATAGACTATATATATAGTAGATCCGACTTCCTCGACTGAAAGGTGAGCTACGGGGTCCAGGTTAGTTGATCTATTAAGAAGGTGAAAGAGCTTCCCTGGGCTTACAGCTCGTGAAGTGAGTCCGCTTTCTCCTTTATAACCCTTAATGCCTTCTAACGCATTCTACAAATCTTCGACTACCCTACAGTTAACAACAAGGAGAAAGGCAAAGGCTTTGATTCCTGAACCTCCCATTGTGCCATCCTGCTCTCCAAACTACAAAGAGAAGACACTTTCATAGACATCAAGAACAGCAGAGAATATCCGCCTTAATCTTTATATAGGTTGCCCCTCTTCTTCTCTCCTAGCTATCAGAATAGGAATCGCTATTCGTGGAAGAAGGACTCTCTCTTATGGCTTTGCCTGCCGCCTTTCACCCGCTTCTCTAAGGAAAAAGTCTAATGTCATGTTGATGCCATCAGAATCTAAAGGATTGATCGAAAGGCAGTGATTTCGACCTGGAGTGAAGCTTTGGCTTTCGGCGGCTATTAGATACGGATTGACGAGTTGACCTAAACGAGTCAGAACAATTGTTGGAACGAGATTGATCACTGAAGAAATGCTAGCTCCTTCTTCAACTCCTGGCCTGGCAAACTCCGATCAATCACTTCCTTGTCCTCTTCCTACTATGGATGCCCCCTGCTCTTAGAATTCAATTGATCAAACCGTTTGATGACATAGAGACAGAGATTCCTAATATATTATTTATTGCAGCCTATAACAGCTGATTCTCCACTCTTATTGCAAAGACATTCCAACTACCCTATACTATGAGGCGAGGCTCCCCTCAAAGGCTGGAAAAAGAAAAGAAGTTAACTGTCCCGAAGAGGCAGACATATAGCTAACAGCTCCTTGCTTTGACGGGGATATCTAAACAATTTCATTGCCTTTCCTTGTTGCCCATGCGGAATCAGGCTCGCTGAGGAATAAGAAGTCTCGGTATGTCGAAAAGCGGATGCTCGTCCAATCAGTCCAAGCATAGACAGATCCTAGTGCTAGTGTCAGATCCTCCTTTTGATGGTGAATGTCGGAAATGCTGTTGAAAGATGAATCCTCTGCGCACATCCAATTCTTCCTTCTAAGAGGGCATTCTTCGATGCATCCACTTTGCTGTCTTATGCTTATGTTGGCATATTCTAATAAGGATTGCCTTATTCCGGATTCAATAGCAACTGGAAGCCTTTCCTTCTTGCTAAGAGCTTCTTTGCCTACTTCTATTCCTTTTTCATTTCCCATCCTTTCATTTGAATGAAGGAGAGTTTGTCCTAGCCAGTTTCCTCAACTCAAGGTCAGAAAAAAGCGGAAGAAGCGCTGTGCTAGTGAATCGAGAAGTCTTTCACAGTCTTATTTATTGAAGTGAACTTTCAGCAATAGCCGAGTTCATCGAAGGAGCAGAAGAGGGTAGAGGAGGAATCTGTCGCTACTGTAGTTGCTCTTTTGTCTCTATCTGTCGGTCCATTCCGTATTCCCGTTCTCTTAGAAAGAATGGCTCTCTTCCCTTGGCCTCGTTGTCTCTATCGATCTCACAAATCTTTTCTTTCAATCAGGACTAGGAAAGAAACTCAGAGGGTTTATCCCATGGATAGGTTAGTTTAAGGGACCTATTCACAAAAAAAACCTAATCCTTGCCTTTTGAACTCTTAATCAAAGTACAGAGGTGAAATGACTAAGATCTTGGTAAACCAGAAGAAAGAATCCAGTTGTTGAACTGGAGAGGCAGAAAAAATAGGGAAGCTTTCAGATTTTCCTTTCCAGAGAGGGCCAAAGCTAAGATCAATGGCTTGAGACAAGATTCCTAAAGGGAAAGCGGCTTATGCACTCGACTCGAATCGAAGAGAACTTTCTGAGTTTTAAAAAGAACTTTAAAAAATTCGAATCTTCTATATTATTTGCTAGCTTACCGGAGTGGGATATCCGTTACTTGTCTCAGGTGCAGATGAATAATTTTTCTCGAGTTAGGGGTTTGGATTCAATTCCTTCTTCTTTCCCGCCCGGCAAAGGTTGCAGCAGTCGGAAATGAGTTTGAATTAGATGGTGAGGATGCGGAAGAAACTAACCAGAAGAGTATAGGTTTCACGTAATATGCTACAAATCAAAGGATTTCCTAGCCCAAATCAAGCTAATCCCGGAAGTGACTTCAAGGTCTAGAAACAGATCTCTAACTGAACTCCTTCACCCGCTCTTATTTCATTTCTTTTTTCTTTTTCGTCTTTCCCGGTTGGAAACATCACCTATCCATTCCATGACATTGAGAAGCAAGAGGTCGTACCCGTCCAGTCATAAAGAATCTGCAGTTCCAACAGCGGCACTAAGGTAGAAAGTTATAGGTTCACTTTAATTACAAAAAAAGATGGGATTTTCGGCATCAAGACTAGTTCTTTCAGTTGGTAAGGACTAACCGGTTCTGGGTACGGAAACAAGCCTCCTCGACTCAAGCGGGAAAGCCCGCGTATTCTTATTCTAATGTCCATTGGAGCTTATCTTTTCTTCCCGCTATCTGGCTGTTCTGTTTATACGTCTGTTCCTCAGTCTTACTTTCTCATGCCCGGGTATCTTTCTTTTATCCTTTCGACTTCTGTTACAGTAGAGTTGTAATGGCAATTACAAGGTTATGCAGGTCTCCTTCTCATTGAGTAGCCTATACTCTGGAATTTCAGTAGCGAAATCGGCCTTAGCATAGAACGTTTACCGCTTGCCTTACTAATAATCGGGAATCTAAACAGGCAACTATGAGACTAATTTCCCATTGTCCCGAGCAAGTTACTGCGTACCTGAAGTGAGTGTGCCCATCTTGGTCTCCTTTCTTTTTTTCTTTATTCATTCTTGGCTCGTAGGTCACAAGGATAAGGTCAAGCAACTTCTTCCATTTCTTAGAATTGGGCACGGTATCTAAAATAGACCATTGAGCGGATCCCCCGATTCTGGTTTTAGCAGGATCTTTTCTTGACACCGAAAGTACATCTTTGGGAAGACCATCAGTCAGGAATGTTGGGCATCTCGGCAAATCCACATAACATATTAGGCAATGCTCCTTTCCTGAAAGCGATCGGACGGGTAGTTTAAGAAGAGCGAGAGGAAGGCCAGTACTCAAACATAAAGCTTTTACGCAGATCGGTAAACAAGAAGGCTTTGATGCGGGGATTCCCTTGTTAGAGTCAAGCAGGAGAGGAATACGGTTCATATGGTTATTCCGCATCCCATACCGGTAATTCCTTATCCTAAAGGGATTTATGTACTTCCTTTTGGATGATTCATTTCATTAGTGGGAATAGTCCTTGTCTCTAACTCACTAGAGGCTAGGGTAATAAAGAGAAGAGGCCTTTTTTTGTTGCGTTGTGGTGATTTTCTTTATCCTTCTGTTTGGAGTAGTTTAGACTGGTCTAGAACTATGTCGGAGGTTAGCCAAGTTTCACACAGTAGTCAGAGTCAGGGGTCTTGGAGCCTTGAATGAGATTCCTTCGCTTCAGATAACTACTAGCTCGATGGAAGCAATTCTCTTGCGGTCTGCACTCTTGTCAATAAAAAAGTATGGGGATGGTGGACTACTTGACTGGGAAAGGCAAGGAGCCAAATATAGTCAAAATATCCCTATACCTATACCTATATCCAATTGTACGGCTTGGCAACTTCTTCATGGCATAGACTGCAAAAATGGAGAGCTTCAAGCCAATATTTAGCAGGTATACCTGCTTGACTTTTAAAATAATAAGGCCGGGGCCCGACTGACCTCTATCAAATGTCGATGCTTACACTCAGCAGTGCGTAAAATAGCCTTCGTGTTGATCCCAAACCCTTTCAATCACCGAGGTAGAAGAAGGGTGCTCTCCTTATGCAATCTCCCAAGTCGAAAAGTATAAGACTCCCGTGCTGGGTTCCTGCTTGATCTAATTTTCTTGTATTTGAGAGACCCGTAGACATAGCACGCAAGGGATCCTCTTATAGGGGAAATTGAAATCCTTATCGACCCTCAAATAAAAGCTTTCATCGATCTTAGGAGCTTAACCCATCGTCTGGCATCCCAATGATGGGGTTATTCTATCTGTGGGAGCAACTAAGTAAAAAATCATTGAATTGAACCGGGACTCTCCCTTTGTTATAAAGATATCGTACTCACCCCTTTTTAGTTTAGATAAAGTGAAGCGCGCAAAGAGAACAAAGAAGATGGTGAGAGCGACGTGGGGCGCTCCTCTTTACCCAACATTTGAGAATTCGCAGTATGGTTGAACCCGGGACCTGATCCACAGGCCTTGGAACGACTCTCTCCCTTTTGAGCGCCGGCAGAAGTAGGTAATTAGGTCACCTAAGAACTGAAGTAGGGACTTCAGCAACTTCCTTTGGGGTAACTAATGCCACTCTTGGGTGAGAGACTCCGTAGTAGAGTAGCCCTCTCTCTTCACATAATGACTTTACCCATCTCTTAGTTGCAAGGTGGTGGCATTATCATCAATTAAGCGGTGCTCCAAGGCTGAAGGAGCAAGCAAGGGCTTAAGGATTAAGGCTGCACCGCCCGCTCACTTACCTGCTGAAGAAGAACTAGCAAGACCGTAGGGTGATATCCTTCCTTTGATGCTTGGCTCTGGACAGGGAAGAACCCGGATAAGACTTCAAAGTGAAAGGGCAGTAAGCGATGGTTATTGGTTTTGAGGGTGTGATCGATCTTCCCTTAGTCTGATTCATGGTATTCCGGCATTCCTTCGTTGGATTGAAAGGAAGGTACAAAGAAGGGTTTGTCCATAAGAGGTACGGAAGGAGGAAGAGAGGGGATTTCCTTGTCTTCTATGTATGGCTGGCTCTCCTACCTGGGATCCCAACTATCATCCATATCCGTTTACCCTACCTGCTATCGACAGTCCTTCCACCTCTTACTCACTCTCCGGAGGGAGATGGATGGATCGTGCTAGTGCTATCAAGCCGAAAAATGACTGCTTTCGAGCGGTATTCACGGAAATGAAAAAGATGGAATGGTTGTAAACAGATTCGCTAGTTGGGTCAATTGGCACTCTTTCACTAGTGATTGTAAGCTAGGTGCCCTTAAATGACAGGAGGGGAAGAAGCTCTAACGGAAGCATCCAATCAACCGGGAATCCCACCTTTCAGATTCTACATCTGCTACTGCTGGAGTGGAGAATGAATCTACTACCTGTGCCAGCAAACAAATACTAAAAATAAGAAAAGGCTAGGTGTCCATGCCACCAACCAACTCCTGAAAGAAAAACAAGAGCTTCCCCGGCAAACCACTAGAAGTTACCCATCGAGTCGAGCAATGATCCAATTGGAGAAGCAAGCTGCTCTTTGTCACCCCATTTCCCTCGGGACCAAGAACAAGCTCAAAAGAAGAAGGACTTATCGCAATCTCAGGTACAATGGCTAGTTGGAAAGCCTTTCAATTCAAGCCAATCTCTTGATTCACATTCATGTGAAACCGTTGCAACCGATCCTGCATACCAATCATCCGCCGCTTACAGTAATGGCACTAAGCCAAGGTTTCTATGGATTCAGTCCTGTGGAAAAAAACATATATTAGGGCAATTCAGTTAGTAGTGTCACCGGTCAATCCTTGGGACACTAGCGAGTCCGTCCTTCAAAGCCCTAAAAATGGGGTCCATGAAGCCTTAGATACTCCAAGCCTCCATCTTGATTGTCCTTGAACCTAGACCATGGAAGTATGGTTATAGTCCCATTCCATTAGTGGGATCCATAGCCTACGGGTCTTTCCCAAGCCAGTAAAAGAAGAAGGTTTTCGAGGACTACCCTAAGCCTACAAGTAGGCAGGACTTTCAGTTACAATGTCTAGGTTGGGCAAGCTTGGATGCCCCTACTCCCAACAAGTTGCTGGTCGGGATCGTGAAACTATCGCTGTTTGGTAATAAGGATAATCGTTCTTATCTTATTAGGTCAGGGGCGGCCCGGGGGTTACCCGCGATTGGTAATGGCATAACCAGAAGAGGAGTAGGGGAGACAAGGTTACGCGCTGGGTAGCGCAGCGCATCTGTTTCGGGTACAGGGGCGACGAGGGGTGCTAACCCGGCCACCCAACCCAGCAGGTCAGGGGCGGGCCGGCCATAGGTTCGAATCCTGCCACCTTTCTTGTGGATCATCCTGTCCTGTGGTTACCGGATGATGGGACAAAGCAGAAATTTTGAAATGAGCACAGCACGAAATGTCAATAATTTATGAATTCTTTCATTTATCGTTATTTCCGGGTCTTTTCGTTGCATTCACTTACAACAAGAAACAACCACCAGCGTTTGGTGCAGCACCTGCATTTTGGTGCATTCTTCTTTCTTTCCTTGGTCTTTCGTTCCGTCATATTCCTAATAACTTATCCAATTACAACGTATTAACCGCTAATGCACCTTTCTTTTATCAAATCTCAGGGACATGGTCTAATCATGAGGGTAGTATTTTATCATGGTGTCGGATCCCACGTTTTTATGGATTCCTTCTTTGTTACCGGGGTCGACCCCAAAGCCATAATGTCTCAAAACGAGGAGGCCATAGAGAAGTTTTGTATTACTTTGTCTCGAACTTCGTGAAGAACTCCATTCTATCTCTCCCTCGTTACGAACAAAAAAGTGGGGCTGCGCCCCAGTTGTACACTCCCTTCGTTCTACGAACCCTTGTTGATTCTGAACTTCGTTCGCGAAGGAACCGGACGTTTGACGGGCCAGCCCTTTTTTATGCGCCGCTTTACCCTGAAAGGAAAATTAGCTTAGCTCCTCTGGGTGCTAGGCGCTCCCGTGGTTCGCGAGAAGGAAAAAGAAGGACTCATCCTTTGTTGCATCTGGCACGAGATGATAAAGAGAGAGCTTCGTCTATCGATGAACAGCGGATTGACGGAGCTCTTGGCATTGCTTTGTTTTTCTCTCCTTTCCTATCAGCGAGTTCCGATCCTTTTGTTCGAAATTTCTTCGTTCGTACCGAACCGCTTGCAGAATCAAATCCTGTTCCACAAGATCCTATATCAGCTATACATCCTCCTTGCATTTATGCCGGAGACGTCGCCAGTGCTATGGGATTTGGATTATGTAGATCAAAAATGATGAATGGGATTGTGGCACTCCACTCGCCGCCAATGCGGAAGGATGCCGCCGAAAAGAAGGGAACGCTGCTTCGCTCTGCTGGATGCGTCGGATCCCGTATAACAAGCGAGCTTTTTACCAAAAAATTCAAACATGTGGTCGCAAAATGCTATCCAGCTCTCTTGTTGCGTAGCAATAGAAGCCTGCTCATGCTGCTTTGGCGGCGCTTTTTCGCCTTCTCTTCGCTCTGGACAGGAGCGCTAGTGGACACGGGGGGGGAGCAGGCGAAGCGTGTCGTTCGTAATGAACAGAAAGATACCACTACTTCGCCTCTTTGTTGGAGCGCCGGCGCGAACACAGTGGTATCTGACCAGGACCAGGAACAGATTCGAATTTGGATCTTGACATGTCGGTGGTTTTTAACCGTGGGCATCATGCCAGGAAGTTGGTGGGCTCATCATGAATTAGGTCGGGGTGGCTGGTGGTTTCGGGATCCCGTAGAAAATGCTTCTTTTATGCCTTGGGTATTAGCCACAGCTCGTATTCATTCCGTAATTATACCCCTTCTTCATTCTTGGATCTCGTTTCTGAATATTGTGACTCTTCCATGCTGTGTCTCAGGAACCTTTTCAATACGGTCCGGATTGCTAGCTTCCGTTCATAGTTTTGCTACAGATGATACACGAGGAATCTTTTTATGGCGGTTCTTCCTTCTAATGACCGGCATATCTATGATTCTTTTCTCCCGGATGAAGCAGCAGGCATCGGTCCGTAGAACTTATAAAAAAGAGATGGTTGTGGCGCGAAGTACTCTTGTGCACCTCCGTCACTCGGCTCGCGCGCAACCCCGCCCCGTTATGTTATGGAAGAATTGAACTTATTACCGGGCTGGTTATTCAGAGCCAGCAATTGGCTGCCGGATTTCGTCCCGCAACTATCAGAAGATCGCTTCGGGGGTCACTGTGGCGTGGCTGAATGTAGAGCAGTCCGCCCCTACTGCGTTTGATCAGTCAATTCTGGATAAGTTCGGAAGATGGTCAAGGTAGCTTGCTTCCAAGCCACTGCACTAGATGCGCATGTAGTCGGCTCAGAATGCCTCTGTTCTATACTAAAAGACTACTTTGGATGAATGGGTCGTTCTCTTACTTGACCATGGCATCGCCAACATGAGTCTGTCTTCGGTGGTTGATAAGCTGCTAGTTGGTTTTTAGTTTAGGGCTTGTTATTTCCTTTCACTTTTCCCAACGAGGTGGAGGGCCATCGCAGAAAGTCACCTATCCCCGTAGTTCCGAAGACAGGAATTGGGTAGTAGGGGGCGGCACCCTTGGACCCCACCCCAAAAAAGGCTTTGACCTGCTGGCTATTGGAAAGTCTCCGTTTACCGCGAAGTGAATAAAGTTGGGGGGCAGAAAGGGATGCCAGGGACAGAGTAACCTCAGGGTTCATTTCATGCCCACGGAAGGAAAGCAAGAAAAGGTTCCGAAGTGAAGCCCTTTGACCCAGTGCTATCTATGTTAGGGGACTGGTGGAATGAAACCATATCGAATAGGGAACTCGTTCCAGTACCGCTACCGCTTCGACTGCGAGAAGGAAGCCTGATGAAGAAGATGAATGACTCGACTCGCGTCTGGGAAAACCTGATCTGGTAGGGAAGACAGACCTTAGATGGCTCAGCTTCGACCCATTTGGTGAAGTAATCGGTAGCTACCAAAAGAAAGGCATTCTCTTGGTAGAAGAAGGAGATTACAGGCTCGGGATCTTCTAGATTAGGGATCCAAGTACCAAGCGGGCAAGAACGCACGGATCTGTAGTACGCCATTCTAGCCTCAGGAGTCGGCGGAGAAGAGTTCCAACTAGGCAAGTCGTTCCTAGCAAAAAAAAAGTAGGTAGCCCCACGAAACCTCTTATTCCGGTCCTTAGGCTAACTACGACTACTCCGGAATTGCGGCGTTTCCGCTGTTGGAAGAAAAAAAGGGATAATCGCCTGTTGTCTCTTTCCTGACCTACTCAATCGAAAGATGCCCACAATCGGATGCTAGTCTCTAAGTCCCTGCTTTGACTGTGCCTTATCTTAGGGCACGTTACCTTAGTTTAAATCCATAGTTTACCGCTTTACCTTGCAAAGACAAAGACCATATTTGTCCCACCCGGGGATCTGACCCCCTTGATCCTCCTCTAGGATTCGCGCTTTAATAAGCTCACTCGTTGACCCGGTAGCTCCGTTCACAGCTACGTTCCTAGCTCCAGTTTGACTTTAGCTACGAACTCATAACTACTAGCTCTCTTAAGACATAAACTCATTCATAACAATGTCAGCGCATCGGGATTTTGGTTTCTAATTGGTCCAGAATAGGCCCTCCATCCGCCTATTATCTTACTACCGTTTGTTTAACTCAACAACAGCAACTGTACTTGGCTGTAAGTACACAAAGGTGCGTAGCTTGTGAGAAATTAGCTGGCTTAGAGATGAGAAGACTTATTAGTAGTTCTCTTACATAACTCGGGCGTACCTGCTTGCTTACCCGCTCACTCGAACAAGAGCTCAAAGGCATTCAGGCATCGCAGCGACTAGTCTTTTGCGCTAGGAGTTCTCTTAGAATTGAGTTTCGCTTTCATTTAGGAGTGAAAAAAAAGGAACATCTTTATGAGATGAACGTAATCTATATCTCTTCTTTGGTTAGGAAAAATGAACTTGCTGTAGGGGCCTTAACATCGAATCACACATAGCGAGTGTTTCTTTCTAGTAGCTGCTTCACTTTAGTAGCCATTTTGTGTAGAACCACATAACTTGCTCGGAAGCTATTGCATGGATAGGCAGAGCTTACCGGTACAATAAAGCAGGCAATTGAATCCTTCGCAAAAGAACTCATTTAGCTTGAGCGAGTGAAATTTTCAGCATTCCCTAATCAAAAACAAAAGCAAAATACCAAATATAATGTAATTGCCCTAATTAATTTCATTTCGACTTTTACGAAAAAAATAAGTTTGTCTAAATCTAAAATCTTTGACTGGGACTGGTCCTCCATCATTCCCCTCCCCCCCCCAGCGCTAGGTCCTAAGAGGCCTCTTCCCTTTCTTCTTGTATGAGAAGAGAGGGAGACTACACCTTCTTCTGTCGGAATACGAAGAAGAAAAAAGTGACAGATTTGTCCATCAGTAATGGGGATCACATTGGTGGGAATATAGGAAGCTGAAGGACTCCAATTTCAAATAGTTGTTTTTTATATATATAGTAGAAATCTTTTTTTAAAAGTAGATAGAGGATGTGTGGGCATCCGCGCGACACAATTCCTCAAGCATCTGAGACAGTTTATGGGAAGGATACTCAGTTTGCCTATTCGTAAGGATTGACTCCCCAATAATGAATTGCATTTTTTTCTCGCCAAAAGTCCGCGGCGGAATCCAATTGCGCCATTCGATCGACAATCTGCCCTTTCTTTTAGTTGAGCGATCGCTCGCGCTTCCTCCATAAGCAGCTTGTCCGCATTTGCTTGAGGGAATGGGCGTAATCGATACAGAATCCTATCCTCCGCTTCCGAGAGAGCTTGATCCACTACCTCCTTCGGGTGGTCCGATGTGGAGGAGGCAGGCTCCGGCTCAGCCGCTGGAGGACGATTTAAGTCAATG
The DNA here is from genome assembly GCF_037176805.1 of Vigna unguiculata. Classification (NCBI taxonomy): domain Eukaryota; kingdom Viridiplantae; phylum Streptophyta; class Magnoliopsida; order Fabales; family Fabaceae; genus Vigna; species Vigna unguiculata. The sequence goes on from NW_028196849.1 coordinate 29,512, forward strand.
TCCCACCGAGGGCAAGGTTTTTATGAGCTTGATTCCCCGGAAGTCCCCGATACACCCACAATTAGAAAGGGGAAAACAAGATCTCCAAAAAGAATGAATACCCAAGCGATTAAGTAGATAGATGCGCAGTAAATAAAAAAAGAAGGAGATGCAAAATAGAAGGGAGAGAAACACAAGAAAGACACCGTATTTCTAAACCATCATAACAAAAACGGTTCAAACATACATAAAAGAGGTTTTCCTACAAGGACCAGATTCTGACCTGTTATCATACTCGCGGTTCTTCCGTCAGATCCGATAGTCCTTGCTAAAGCTACTGCGATCAGACAAGGAAGACAGCGAAGGGAAGAATGGAAATGGATCATTGTGCTATCTGGTTGACCCTTTATCCCACTTATTCCTTTCCGCTACCCTTTCTTTAGAGCAAGAAGCGGAACTATAGAGATGATATTAAAGTTTTGTCTTACGAATCGGAAGATGTCCAACAGCCACGAAGGAAGGTTGCTCCCAATCTTCAAGTTCTTTTTTATTTTTAAAGCGAAACTACGACATTCACCGAGGTTGGCACAGGGAGCCGCTCCGAGTGTGAGAATCCGATGCCGGGGTGATGGGAGGGGGGTAAGAGAAGCGAGATTTTTGTATGCACGAGGAAAGAGGAGATTGTTAATAGAAAGCTAATAAGCTCTTTTTGTTTTTGGGCTTCCCCTTTTTCAATAACCTCCTACCTTATGGAAAGCCCACTGCTTAAGACCCTCAATCGAAAGGTCAAGGATTGTTCGTGCTGTTCCGTATATAGATAAGACCATCTCCGGTTCTTGGAAACCCACCGCTCTGCTTCTAGCTATTCGGATAGACCACACCTCAGAAAGAAAGTCCGCTATTCTATTCCATATCATGGCAGCAATCCCGGGAATGGGCATCCATTATCAGATGTCTAGGCACAAGAAGAGAGATATGCCAGAAAGACAGGATACAGGTACTCTACGGGAGAAGGGATTGGATTTTGCACGCTGAAACCCTAAGTCCCCCGTTCCCTTTCTTATGATAAAAGAGATTGTTGAGTCCAATTGTGGGTGGAGAAGGCGTCTATGCTTGAAACTGATCCTTAAGATTGGAATCGTTTAGCGTCTATCTATTCCGTGTATTCTTGTGAGGAGAAGCCCCCTTTCCCTGCTTTCTAGATCTTTATGACGAATAGGTTTGATGATTCCGTTGTCTATCTTTCCTAGGCCTGTTCCAGGTGTGTACCCGGATCTAAGCTCCGAAACCTGCTTTTCTTAAGCCCGACGCATTACTTGAATGGAAGGCACTTTCAATAGTAAGCTTATTCTATGTCCTCCTTCGCTTGACCTATTTGAATTGAACTAGAGCTTTCTTTCTTGATTGACAGACAGACCGGATTTAAAAATTCCTATTGAGACCCTTGACGACCTACCAGATGATCATCCTAGAGTTCCCTCTAAAAAAGTTTTGTCAAAAGACATAGACCGTGGCGTGGCATTAGTTCTAGCTCTCATTTCTTGCTTTTTATAGCTAACTGCCCAGACAAAGAAGGTCAGAGAAGGCTCAGGTATGATTAAGTCTCAATCGATTCTCACTACCGAATCGATTTATCCCAAGGCTAAAGAAAGCACTGAGCCTGCTCCGAAAATGCTGTGAGAAAGAGGATCTGTTGGTTTAGGAAAACTAGAACTTTTGGTTCATGAAGAAGCGGCCCCTCCGCATCAAGATAGTCAATCGATAGAGGTGTTGGGGTATTATTCCTAAAATAGGTGATAGGTGAAATGACTCTCATTGGTTGGAAGTACCAAAGACTCCCTAGCTCCCTGAAAACAAAAGTAAGAGCATCTTCTCCTTCAATTGCGCTAACAGCTCAAATAGCAACGATGGTAATGACGATAGCTTTACAGGAATTGCTTTCTTTAGGGATTCTATTTGAAAACAGTATAATGCCACATCTTACTCACTTCTTCTTCCTTTTCTTCTTCATGTGCAAAAGCCCTTCCACTATATGCAAGCACTTTTCTTGCTGTAGAAAGTCTAAAGTATCGCAAGTAAGGCAGCAAGAAGAATAGGAGGCTCGGCCATTAACAGTTGCGTTAGAATTGCCTCTCCATCCGCCGCTGAAGAAAGAATCTCACCCTTCCGCTGTCCCTACTATTCGACATTTCCCGGAGGAGTCAATCAGTGAGGGAGGGGAGATTCAAGACTGAACAGCCTTCCAACTCCATTCTCTATCCTCCAAATCAATCGCTAATGTATAACCTTTGAAAAGCTTTCATTGGAACTTCCCCTTTCCCGATCAATAGGCTGTTAGGGCTTTAGCCCAAGAACCCGATGCCCATTCAATAGAAGAAGTTGTTCTACCTTCGGAACCTGGTTATGAGATTCGTTGTTCGATCTTGAAGCAAGCATTTATCGTCCAGCCGGAGGAATAGTCGTTATTTCACCATTTGAATAACCTTGAAAAAAGCCTTCCTCAGCAGAGAACAGAGAGGTACTACCTACTTTCTTCCATTTTCCTTTTCTGACTGCTGTCTTAAACCTTTCTACTTTAACACAGGCACCTAATACATCAGGGACAGAAGTTTGACCGAATCTTGCAGCACCCCAACCACCTTTGTTTGGAGGAAAGCCAGATGGGACCAATCGAGGAAGCAGATCCAATTCCAACAACTGAACAAATTTTTGTTCAAGTTCCAAGGGCTGAGCACCAAGAAGAAATAGAGCATCAACCCGAGGAAATGAATCCTAACCGGGATGGGATAGAAGGACCTCTGATTGCAGAGCCGGAAGCCAACCATGGGGAATCCGTGACACCGAGCAATGATGCTCAAATCGCTCCGCTGCAACGACTCTCATTTCAGATGAGCATTCTTCTAAAGTTGGCGAAGGTGTCCGATCTACTAGCTCTACTCCAACCAATCCGGAGACTACAAGACCTTCACCTCAATCTCCACCGGTTCCCACTGAAAGCAAAGCATTACCTAAGGTAGATCATTTATCTCTCAAAACTCCTTCCAGTTTGCCATAAACCTTCTTGGCTAACTGTTGACATCATCTTCAATCTCAGACTATTGGGATTGGAGCAAGAGTGGAATGGAAGAAAGCTGTCCTTATCTTCTCCTCCAACCGGTACCTCCTCCCGACATGAAGGAATGCCCGATAATCGGGGGCTGGTATGTCCTTTCAGTTCTGGTCTGGGGAACGCCGATCAAAGAAAGCACTCCTATACTGCCTGGTGTTGATTCGGCAATTTGCGTCTAGTGGGGAGCTTTGTCATCTCAAAGAATAAGCGGATCTTCCCTTGCATGCGGATCTGAAAGTCGTGGATCTCCTGATGGCCGGTAGCTGCTTTCTGCTCTCCTTATTAGTGCCAACCAACTCCGCTAGGTATAGGTAGGGAGTCTTCTACAAGTCGCATTACTGGTCGATGACCTGATTTTGGAAGCAGTCGAGATGCCTGCCTTTCCTGGGGGAACCCTTCCTTGCATTCTATTATTGTATTCGCTTCAATCGCTCCTGAATCGGCGGATCAAAGATCGGAATACCAGCCTTTAACTGCTAGAGGTGGATTGGTTAAGAGGCCAAATGCTATTTGCTTGCTTCTCCTGTTCGCTCTAGTTCACCTGGTTTACAACGGTCTGTTTGCTAGGTTTTTTTTAGACAAGGGCTAAGGGCGAGTCATCCCTCTTAGCAGCTCTTTCCTAATCAATCAGCTTTTGTGCTCTCCCAAAACAGCGGAAAGACTTTTAAGAATTCCACCAACTACTGATCTCATGAAAGGGAAGACTTTTATTTAAACAATACTTTCTTTCTCTTGCACCACGCCGGAACGTATGGACACTGCCGAAAGTTAAGTAAGAAGGAATCGGGGTGGCTAGCTTTCCTGCTTATGTGCTTGTTATTAAGAAGATAGAAAAGAGATAGCTATCTCCCGTAGGCTACTCTTTAGAGCGTTTCACTCGTTTAAGGAAGACTAAGACAACAGGGTTTACGAACAGGGGTTATTCCCATATATATATTATATGGATGTTACTTTTGTGCTTCATTTAGTTTTGCGTATCAGTCAAGTTTCAGGTCTGTGCCTGAGGCCTGGACCAGAAAGCTTTCATGGCGGGGGCAGAAACGGAAGCAGGTACGAATAGAAGAAGGCCCAGAATAGCCAAGCCAAAGGGGTCCAATCAGTTGCGTAATGTCCGGTATCGGGAGTCTTTTAGTAATCCACAGATTAGGAACCAAGTGGGGAAGTGAGCTCTACTCTAAACTCTAAAGGCTGCTCTGCCACCTAGGGGATAGGAAACCTATTCCTTTTAGTCCGATTCGCCTGCCTCGAAGACTGGCATTAGGCCCCTACTGATGAATGATAGGATTGATTCAAAGCAAAGGAAATGGTCCCCTCTCCGCTACGGGGGATGCTATAAGAAGATAAGCCCCTGGGGGCTAGTACTTACTATTACACAGGCTAGTAGCAGACAACCCTCAATTACATCGACCCTTGCAACAACCAAAAAGCAGTAAGCCTTCCTACAAGGGTAGGGTTTGGATTGGAATGCTTACGGAATGGAAAAAGGGCTAGGACGAAAGGGCCAGCATGAGACATAGGGACTACGGTATATACGTAATAGCCGGACTAAGAGATTAGAAAAACTAGTAAAAAAAAAGGCAATAGCCCCTTCCACAACAAAGAAAGTTTGCAATGGGGATAGACCTGAAGCCTTCGCTTTTACGGAAGACGGGATAGTACAGTACGGTAGTAATGGGCGGAATAAGTAAAGTAGGCTGGCTGGCGGGATAGAGGGAAAGGGAAGTTTTTTCAAATAAAGAATAAAATGAAACCTTACCACAATACGACCATCGGGGGATGAAGATATACCATAAAGCACATGAACTCGATCTACTAGACGGACTAAGAGGGAATAGACGGGAAGCAAGCATGGAAGCACTCAAGCTAAAGCAAATGCACCTTACAACACTTCGAAAGCTAATCTAATGCAAGGTTAAGGTACCTCACTAAAGGGGCTAGGGAAATTATCCTAGACAAGGAAGAAGATAACCTCGATCGGACCTTAGTCTGGATTCGAAAACAAAGAAGAAACAGCTTTTACATTGGCAAGTCACACATTTTATCCCTCTGAGTCCCTGTCCCCGAGTCTCAAAAAAGAGATGTACGATTCGATGGGGATAGAAAAGGAAACCCGTAACCACGCTTTCACTTACATTAAAAATTGAAACAACTAACGGAAGAGGGAATGCACCTTTACCATAGGGCAATGGAAAGAATCCGCGTAAAACAAAGCGGTGGCCTATGCCCAAAAAAAGAGGGAGAGAGATCTCTCGTCAGGTCTTGGGTAGTTTGCCGGAGGTGTGAAAGGTGGGCTTCACCTTTTTCTGTAGCCTTCTAAATAAGGTGAGGCCACCCTATCAGGTATGGGGTGGAGGAGGAGAGCGTGTATGTGGGCTTCTTATACTGGATTACTTTACTGACA
>NW_028196850.1:0-10000 GCF_037176805.1 Vigna unguiculata
TGATTCGATGGAGAGATAAACCAGTGGCTCTTTCCATTGTGCAAGCAAGATTGGTTGGACTAGCCCACTTTTCCGTAGGTTATATATTTACTTATGCAGCCTTCTTAATTGCCTCTACATCGGGCAAATTCGGTTAATTGAATTCTTTATTATATATATCTGGCAAGAATCTCATTTCCTTCTATAGGGAAGAGAAGCCACTTATACATCTAGGATCCGACTTCTATCATTGATGCTAATAGCAAATTAACCATTATGGCAAGGAAAAGTGTTATTCAGAGGGAAAAGAAGAGACAAAAATTGGAACAGAAATATCATTTGATTCGCCGATCCTCAAAAAAAGAAATAAGCAAAGTTCCGTCGTTAAGTGAGAAATGGGAAATTCATGGAAAATTAGAATCACTACCGCGTAATAGTGCACCTATACGTCTTCATCGACGTTGTTTTTCGACCGGAAGACCGAGAGCTAATTATCGAGACTTTGGATTATCTGGACACATACTTCGGGAAATGGTTCATGCATGTTTCTTGCCGGGTGCAACAAGATCCAGTTGGTAAGGATTTCCAATTATCTTCATTTTTTTCATTTTATTATCAGCGATCATAGGAGGGTCCCTTTACCGTTATGTATAAATGGTTTATTCTATTTATATAGATATGGTAAAGGGACGCATTCCATCTTTGTTTTTGTTCATTAGTTATCAATTCTTTTCTTTATCGCGGAGTAGAGCAACTTGGTAGCTCGCAAGGCTCATAACCTTGAGGTTACGGGTTCAAATCCCGTCTCCGCAACTTTTTGAATTTGATAAAAAAACAAGGTTTCAAGAAGAAGGGCATTATACGCAGTAAATTCTATGGCATTTTTCATACTATGACTATTAAATACATAGGGCGGATAGCGGGAATCGAACCCGCGTCTTCTCCTTGGCAAAGAGAAATTTTACCATTCGACTATATCCGCGTTTTCATTGTACTTGATATGCGATTCTATTTATACAGAGATGGGCCTGATATTCTATATAGGGATATAGGGATAATGAAAAAGAAATTTAGATAATAGATATTGTCTCCCAAATAAAATATTTTCTATTACTATTCATTTTTATCAAGAATTCCCATTTCTATTATTACATTTCTATTATTATATATGGTTTTTTTCTATATATCTATATAATTGAATTGAAATTATCATTCTATCGAATATTTTGATTTACTTTTTTCTTAAAAAAGTAAGTTCCTATTAATAAAAAATTATATTTATCTATATAGAGATACAGATAGATATTCTATATTATTAAATACTAGACGACGTATAAATAGATTTATAGTATTTCATTTGAATATTCTATTCATATCATATTAATATGAATAGAATATTCAAATGAAATTCAAATTTTTATAGTTCATTTTTTCTATTTTATTTCTTTTAGTTTCACAATGTACCACCATATAAGTATAAGATATAAGATTTTTCCAATAGAAGAAGTTTACTCCCCCTTAGAATGTAATGTGTTATAGTTTTCTTTTTTTTTTTTAGGAACTGATCTATTCCCTTTATGGCTGACAATCCGAAAGAATTCTGAGGGAGGGGTCATTTCATTTTTAATCTAGAATAAAAAGAACTTCAAGAAATGAGAGAATTAAGAATACCCACTAGAAACACTAATCCAATCCATAATGATGTACCGGAAAATAGAACATTTTTGTTATTTGACCAACCTTCAGGAGAAGCAAATACAACAGGTACACTAATCAATAAAATAAATGAAATAGCAATTAATGCAAAAACAGCTAATTGGAAAGCAATAGTCATGTTTCTAATCCTCCAATTTACCAACAAAAGAACTTTACCATTTGATCCCTCAACCCCTGGATGCCTTTCTTAATATTCATTGAAAAAAAAATTTGTAAATGGAAAAACGCAGAAGGGTTTTATCATGAATTCATTGATTTTGTTTATTATCAACCCTTTTGAGGCTTGGATCGAGGATAGTTTTTTTACTTCACAAAAAGGCATGCTGGATTTTGTACCTATATACATACCGATAGAAAACTAAACCAATAAATTCACATTGAATATCTTTCCTATGGGTCGATAAAAGGGTATCAATTCAAATACTCATGGTCTACTCAGTGGAATAAAGATAAAAAAATATATATATTAGCTTTTGGAGAGATGGCTGAGTGGTTGATAGCCCCGGTCTTGAAAACCGGTATAGTTTGAAACAAAGAATTATCGAGGGTTCGAATCCCTCTCTCTCCTTTTTCTCGATGAATAGATTTGTTTATTTTCTTAGTTTCTATCGAATCTTTTTTTCGGACTGGGCTATATATCCTCAACATCCCGAAAAAAAGATTCGATAGAAACTAAGAAAATAGGAAAATAAATTCTTCTTTACGACTCGCTCTACTCAACCAAATATTTATAGTAAAAAAAAGGGATTTCTACTTCATTGGATCTCACGTCTCAATTAAGAGGAGTCATGGAAAGAACAGGTTCAAAATCGCGATCAATTCCTTTTTCAAATCCTGCGGCAGCTGCGCGAGCTCTTCCCGCGTGCCATAAATGGCCTACAAATAGAAAGAATCCTAGAACAAAATGAGAAGTAGCTAACCAACTTCTAGGAGAAACATAATTGACTGCATTAATCTCTGTAGCTACGCCACCCACGGAATTTAATGAACCTAAAGGAGCATGAGTCATATATTCCGCAGAACGACGTTCTTGCCAAGGCTGTATATCTTTTTTCAGTCTACTCAAGTCTAAACCATTAGGACCCCTTAGAGGTTCTAACCAAGGAGCACGCAAATCCCAAAAACGCATAGTTTCTCCGCCAAAAATAACTTCTCCAGTCGGGGAACGCATTAGATATTTACCTAAACCTGTAGGTCCTTGAGCAGATCCTACATTAGCCCCAAGACGTTGGTCTCTAACTAGAAAAGTAAATGCTTGAGCTTGAGAAGCTTCTGGACCAGTGGGCCCATAAAACTCACTAGGATAAGCGGTATTATTAAACCAGACAAAGCAACAAGCAATAAAACCAAAAACAGATAAAGCACCTAAACTATAAGATAAGTAAGCTTCTCCAGACCATACAAGTGCACGCCGAGCCCATGCAAAGGGTTTGGTTAAGATATGCCAGATTCCACCAAGTATACAAATGGAACCCAACCATACATGCCCTCCAATAATATCTTCCAAATCGTCCACACTAACAATCCACCCTTCGCCCCCAAAAGGCGATTTTAATAAATATCCAAATAGAATACTTGGACTAAGGGTCAAATTGGTTATTTTTCTTACATCTCCCCCCCCCGGAGCCCATGTATCATATATACCTCCAAAATAAAGAGCCTTGAATACTAGAAGAAAAGCACCTATACCTAACAAGATTAAGTGAATACCCAAAATTGTAGTCATTTTATTTCTATCTTTCCATACATAACCGAAGAACGGAAAAGATTCTTCAAGAGTCTCAGGTCCCAGAAGTGCATGATAAATACCGCCAAAGCCCAATACTGCAGAGGAAATTAAGTGAAGTACTCCAGACACAAAGTATGGAAAAGTGTCTATAACTTCCCCCCCAGGACCTACTCCCCAACCTAGAGTAGCTAGGTGGGGAAGCAAAATTAAACCTTGTTCATACATGGGCTTCTCGGGTACGAAATGAGCCACTTCAAAAAGGTTCATTGCTCCGGCCCAGAATACTATTAATCCAGCATGGGCTACATGGGCCCCTAATAGTTTACCAGATAAATTGATAAGTCGGGCATTCCCGGCCCACCAAGCGAAACCGGTAGTTTCCTGGTCACGACCAGTTAAAGCTAAAGTTCCATTAAAGAGCGTTTCCACGTGGTAGAACCTCCTCAGGGAATATAAGGTTTTCATGAGGCTGATCTTGAGCTGCCATCCACGCACGAATACCTTCGTTTAAGAGAATATTTTTTGTGTAGAAAGTCTCAAATTCAGGATCTTCCGCTGCGCGGATTTCTTGAGAAACGAAGTCATAAGCACGTAGGTTCAGGGCCAAACCGACTACCCCAAGAGCACTCATCCATAAACCAGTTACTGGTACAAATAACATAAAGAAATGTAACCAACGTTTATTGGAAAAAGCAACCCCAAAGATTTGGGACCAAAAGCGATTAGCAGTAACCATTGAATAAGTTTCTTCAGCTTGGGTTGGGTTAAAAGCACGGAATGTATTTGCGCCATCACCATCTTCAAATAAAGTATTTTCTACGGTTGCACCATGAATAGCGCATAGTAGTGCAGCGCCCAATACACCAGCAACTCCCATCATATGAAATGGGTTTAATGTCCAATTATGAAATCCTTGGAAAAAGAGGATGAATCGAAATATAGCTGCTACACCAAAACTTGGAGCAAAGAACCAACCAGACTGACCCAGTGGATAAATAAGGAATACAGAAACAAAAACAGCAATTGGACCTGAGAATGCGATTGCATTATAAGGTCGCAATTGAACAGATCGAGCAAGTTCAAATTGACGTAACATGAAACCTATTAATCCGAAAGCACCGTGGAGAGCAACAAAAGTCCACAGACCGCCTAACTGACACCAACGGGTAAAATCTCCCTGTGCTTCAGGACCCCACAGTAACAACAAAGAGTGTGCTAAACTATTAGCGGGAGTGGAAACTGCAGCGGTTAAGAAGTTGCAGCCTTCTAAATAAGAACTTGCCAAGCCGTGAGTATACCATGAAGTTACAAAGGTCGTACCTGTAAACCAACCCCCCAAGGCGAAATAGGCGCAAGGAAAGAGTAATAGACCGGACCAACCCACAAAAACGAAACGGTCCCTCCGCAACCAGTCATCCATAATATCAAATAAATCATTTTCATCTTTGGTAAATTTACCAAGAGCTATAGTCATAGCGATCCTCCTATTCAACTACTTCAACCATTTCCCAACACCTCATAGAGCATTTTCAGAGATGGGACGGACCTTGATCATTTATCTCTATTCATTTCTCTCTCTATATATATATAGAATATATAAGTATACTTTCCCTTGTTTTCTAATCGGTTTCGAATAAAAAATCATTTATGGGTCTATTGATATCTAGGGCAAATCCATGAACTCGATGTGGTTATTCCTTATCTATTCTTAAAAATCTTCCAAGTCATCAATCATAAAATCTGCTATGACTCCAAAATCCGATAGAAATTTTTTTTTCAGAACTGTTCAAGAAACAAATGATCCCCTGTTTCACTTCTTATACCTAGCGGATCTTCAGACATATTTCTCTCCTTTCATCAAAGAAACTTATTCTTGAAGTTTGGTTGTGAATTGACTTCTATTTTGTCTAGGAAACTACTGTAGGATCATAGGTTTTCTAAATTTCTATTTCATTTACAGTTTTTTCTTTAGTATTTCATTTTTTTTTATAAATACTATAATAAAAAGAAAAAACTGTAAATGAAAGTTTTTGTCTCATATATATGAATTGCTGGAAAAATATCGTACACATCGATATGAAAAGAAACTATTTGATATGTGAAGACATAATTTAATGTATTTTTCTATTATTTCTATAAGATTCTATCTAATCTTATAGAAATAATAGAAATTTATGGAAAAAAATATGTTTCATTTTAATTTTAAAAAAACTTGTTTGGTGGAACTTGAAATTCGTATTAAGGCCCTTCTGAGTAAAGAAAAGGCATAACCTTTTTTCTTAGTTCAGAAACAAGAAGATTTCATTGGAAATATTCAGAGATTCTTAGGGAGTCTAAACGAAAAAAGTCTTAAAAAGAAAAAAAATTGTTCGAATTGAATCTTTATCAAATTTGAATATCAGAATAGTAGATATAAATATAATTCAACGGGTTAGGTCCACTTACTTTTTTTTATTTTTCCATTATTGAATTTTACACTTTTTCTTTTTTATTACAAATAGAAACTTTTTCAAAATATCAAGAATCTTTTTATTCTTCCTTCAAATAGAAAGACTATTGCTTTTGAAAAAAAAAGTAAAAAGCCCCTTATCGGATTTGAACCGATGACTTACGCCTTACCATGGCGTTACTCTACCACTGAGTTAAAAGGGCCCTTTTTCTTTCTTTCAATTTCTAAATAAGGAACTAGCATGACTAGTACATATATTTGTTACTGTGTATACTTATTCTATAAATTTATATAAATTATTTCTATAAATTTATATAAATTATATAAATTAAATGATATAAATGGGATTAGAATACATGTACATCAATATCTATTATTTGTATAATGACTCATCAAAGAACAAAAAATTGGATTTACCTAGTGAATAGAATATAGTTAAAAAAAAGAATTGATTAAGATTGGATTTGATCCATATCAAATATATTATTTCAAAATGGATTCTTGAAGTCATTCTAATCATAACACTAAATTCTTTTTATTGATACATAAATGTACTCACAAAATAAAATATTTCATCGAAACATTGATAAAATCGAATCATTGATAAAATGGATTCAATATGTTCTGTCCCTAAACCAAATTTTTATTTTTTTATTGAAAAATTCTATTTTCCAAAGTTTTTTTTCTTAGTATTAGATATAAATCTACCTATCGAATCTTAGTATTAGTAATAAATGATAGAAATGAAGTTTTAACCTCTCGTCCTTTGCAACAAACGAATCATTCCTGTGAAGAATTTTCTCTTTATTGGAACATTACTTCTTTTTTTTTCTTATTATGACTGGAATAAAAAAATTTAGAAATATAAATGATTAATAAAAAATTTCTATGGAATTATGAAAGAACGAAAAATATTTTTTTTTATCGAATCATATCATTATATTGACAATTGCAAAAAACTGTTCATACTATGAACGTAGTATAATGGCGGTCGGGCAAGTATGCCCCCATCGTCTAGTGGTTCAGGACATCTCTCTTTCAAGGAGGCAGCGGGGATTCGACTTCCCCTGGGGGTAGGGTGTTACGAAAGGAAGTTGATCAAAAATTTTCAATAAAAACTGAAATGTATTCTTCCTATTGTGCTGGGTCGATGCCCGAGCGGTTAATGGGGACGGACTGTAAATTCGTTGGCAATATGTCTACGCTGGTTCAAATCCAGCTCGGCCCAAGAATTTGCCGATCCACTATGAAATTCTATAACCCATTTATAGTTCTCTGGAAATGACTGATGTGCTATGATACGGAAGAATCAAAATATTAAACATATCTAAGGTTATTTCTTTTTTTTCTGTATTCCATATTTCTTTCCACAAATTCAAAATCTTGTTAATAATCGGTATTCATGTCAAGATCTGTAAGTAGAAAATATAAGGAAAAATTGAAAAAAAAAATATTTTTTTTTCATTGATTCAATTTTCAATCGATTTGTTAATAGAATAAGAATAAGAAACGGATTACGAGTAATTTGTGTCGATCTCACTAAAGTGGATATCGATATACATATCAATATATAAAAAAATGCGCTTTTTTCATTTACAACAAAAAGGTTCGAATCCGAAATAGAAAAAGAAAAGGTTTGACAGAAACGGTCCGTAAAAATATTTATACAGTACACCCCTTTCCCTGGGATTGTAGTTCAATTGGTCAGAGCACCGCCCTGTCAAGGCGGAAGCTGCGGGTTCGAGCCCCGTCAATCCCGTTGGATATAAATCCAAAAAAATAAAAAATAAATTCCTTTTTTGTGTATTTGTAGGGAATCAAATTGATAAACAAAATTTTATTTGGGGCCCCCCCCTGCTTTTTCATTTGTTTCGCCGAAAAAGGAAGGAAAGGGATTTTGGACTTTCATCAAGAATAAATGTTTTTTTGTTTTATTTAGTATGGATAAAAGATCTTCCTATGTTATACTATTTCATGAGTTGATTTGATAGCTCAGATTTTGTGATTCATGATATTGATCCGATTTGATATCATTGAAATCCAATTTATACCATTGTTGAAAGATTGAACATTTCTATGGGATTAAATCCCGAATTTTTTTTTTAGAAATTTAAGAGAAATAGAACATAATAAAGATTATGGAAGTAAATATTCTCGCATTTATTGCTACTGCACTGTTTATTCTAGTTCCTACTGCTTTTTTACTTATAATTTATGTAAAAACGGTAAGTAAAAGTGACTAATTTCACTGAAATATGATTTCTTCATTTTTATGAATGATTTAAAAAAATGATCGTACAATCAGCGTAATCCAGATAGTAGAAATCAATTTGATTTCTACTATCTGAGAATTGCGTCCAATTTTTTTTTTCAGATTCTTTTTACAAACAATTCCGGTATCTTAGGAAAAAAAGGGGGTAAAAAAACAGGAATGGTTATTACACGGTCCGCCATTTTCCATATATATATATATCTATATAACCAGGTTAAGCGTCAGTTCATCGAAATAGAAATTTTAAGAAAAATTTGATTGGAATAGGAATCCATTTCTTCTTCTTTTTGATTCCCTTGTTTTTCTCAAAATAGGAATATGGGAATAATGAAAATATTTGTTTGATTGAAAGAGTATTTTCAATTCCTATAAGATACATAGAATACATTACACTACTAAAATATAATAGAATCAAGATAGATTTTCTATTTGAACTCAATTAATTAGTATTAGTTTAAATGAAATATTTTCATTCAATAGTTTCGAAATTCAAAAATTCAGGTAGAAATCAACAAGGTTACTTGGATCCCTTAACTCAATTTTTAGTATCCCTATAGCCCACTTCTTCCCCATACTACGAGGGAAAGGGAAAATGAAAAAACTACCATTAAAGCAGCCCAAGCAATACTTACTATATCCATGTAAATTTTGTCTCCTATCTCTATAAATATGAAGGAACTATTTCATTATTTTTTCAAATTTTTTATTCTATTCTTTTTTTTGTATTATTCGCTAAAAATACTATACTATAATAGTGGAATTGCTATTACAGAGTCAAAAAAAGGATTCTGGGCTAACATCATTCACGAAAAACAAGAATTCATTCTATTTATTAGTTATTAGAACATCTAAAAAGTTTTTTTTGATTATTTTTAGTAAAATCATAAAACATTAAACATAAAAAAATTATAGGAAGTTATAAGTCAATGAATGTTACTACCAGGTGGGAATATTAAGATTTCTCTTTTATCATTTCCTTAAGGATTTCATAAAAAAAGAATCAAGACAGATTCATTTGCATACTTATACTCTTCTTTCTATTTGAAATAGTCCCTTAAATGTCTCCCAATTCGTTCTCTAAAATAATTAAAAAAACTTTTTTTCTTTTCTATTCGATTTTAGAATCAAAACTTTTTAATTTTATTAGAATATAGAATATGAAAATCTAAAGAATACTTTTTTTGAATATTACGAAAGCGAATTAGCTAAATTAAAGCTATTAAATAGAATTGATCTAAATAAATAATATTGATAAAATGTGGAAGCACTCATAAACTTTAAATTAGTCTGTATAGAAGGTTTTTCTTCTGCCTTTTCTCTACCTAAAAATGGACTTTCCTATCCGACTTATTCTTAATCCAATCTAATAAAAGACCCAGTCAGGAGACAGACACTACAATAGTTGTGTAGTGAACGAACTATCATTTCTAAATTTATGGATTCCTTTTCACTACTAGAATCTTTCCTTGAATTCGAGACAAAAATATTTACAACATTTTTTAAGCTACTGATGCTTATAATTTCGAATCAAACGCAATTCTCAAGACTCCTTTTCCCTCGCTTGCTTCTGTTGGAAAAAAAGTTTTCTAAAAAAACGTAATATAATCTTTCATTTACAGTTTCTTATCGATCAGGCGACACCCGGATTTGAACTGGGGAAAAAGGATTTGCAGTCCCCCGCCTTACCACTCGGCCATGCCGCCAATAAAAATATAGATATGAAGTTTTTGAGAATACTCCCCCCTTTTCTTTCTATTGAAAAATTGAAAAACAATCTTGAGACAAATCGCAACCGTTAACTATTCTTTTATGAATTATTCTTGAATATTTGAATAGAAATTTTTTTTTCTTAATG
>NW_028196850.1:15000-55000 GCF_037176805.1 Vigna unguiculata
AATTAATCAAATTAAGGAGATTCCGCATTCGAAGGGGGGTAGACTACTCAAGAATCTTACTTTTCTTTTCTATCTGAAATTAGAATTGGATAATTAATTAAGAAAATCAATAAGAAAAAAAGAATCCGTCAATGAAATGTTAATTGGGATTTATTGAGAACTTGAGTAAAGAGTAAACCTTTTTTATTTTAGATTAGAATTTTTTTATCGAATTTGATAGAATTTGAAAATGAAAAACCTTTGTTTTTTTTATTTTGTATAAATACTTGAGCCGGATGAGAGGAAACCTTCATGTCCGATTTTGAAAGGGGGAGATCTTATTGGATTGGATCCTATCTAAATTTTTCGTTTGCTAGACCCGTAGTTAAAAAACCCACTTTCTTACGATTACGAGGTTCATTCGAATATGAAATCCAATCTTGGAAACACAGCATACCACTTTTTTTTACTACCCGAGGTTTTGATATATTTCGAAATCGAGAAATTTCAAGCGGAGCTGTTGCTATCCGAGAACAATTAGCCGATCTGGATTTGAGAATTATTATGGATTATTCGTTGATAGAATGGAAAGAATTAGGGAAAGAGGGATCCCCGGACAATGAAAACGAATGGGAAGATCGAAAAGTTGGAAGAAGAAAGAATTTTTTGGTTCGGCGTATAGAATTAGCTAAGCATTTTATACGAACAAATATAGAACCAGAATGGATGGTTTTATGTCTCTTACCAGTTCTTCCTCCCGAATTGAGACCGATTATTCAAATAGATGGGGGCAAATTAATGAGCTCAGATATTAATGAACTATATAGAAGAGTTATCTATCGGAATAATACTCTTATCGATCTATTAACAACAAGTAGATCTACTCCAGGAGAATTAGTAATATGTCAGGAGAAATTGGTACAAGCAGCCGTGGATACACTTCTTGATAATGGAATCCGCGGACAACCGATGAGGGACGGTCATAATAAGGTTTACAAATCTTTTTCTGATATAATCGAGGGTAAAGAGGGAAGATTTCGCGAGACCCTACTTGGGAAACGGGTTGATTATTCAGGTCGTTCTGTCATTATTGTAGGTCCATCACTTTCATTACATAGATGTGGATTGCCCGGCGAAATAGCAATAGAACTTTTCCAGACATTTCTAATTCGTGATCTAATTCGAAAACATTTTGCTTCCAACATAGGAATTGCTAAGAGTAAAATTCGGCAAAAAGAACCGATTGTATGGGAAATACTTCAAGAAGTTATGCAGGGACATCCCGTATTGCTAAATAGAGCACCTACTCTGCATAGATTAGGTATACAGGCATTCCAACCCATTTTAGTAGAGGGGCGTGCTATTTGTTTGCATCCATTAGTTTGTAAGGGATTCAATGCAGACTTTGATGGCGATCAAATGGCTGTTCATGTGCCTTTATCCTTAGAAGCTCAAGCAGAAGCACGTTTACTTATGTTTTCTCATACAAACCTCTTGTCTCCAGCTATCGCGGATCCAATTTCTGTACCAACTCAAGATATGCTTATTGGACTTTACATATTAACGAATGGGAATCGTCGGGGTATTTCTTCAAATAGGTATAATCCACGTAATTGCAGAAATTTGAAAAATGAAAGAATTCCCCAAAAAAACTATAAGTATACGAAAAAAAAAGAACCTTTTTTTTGGAATTCCTATGATGCAATTGGAGCTTATCAACAGAAAAGAATAACCTTCGATAGTCCTTTGTGGCTCCGGTGGCGACTAGATCTACGCATTATTTCGTCAAGAGAAGTTCCTATCGAAGTTCACTATGAATCTTTAGGCACCTATCATGAAATTTATGGGCATTATCTAGTAGTAAGAAGTACAAAAAAACAAATTCGTTCTATTTACATTCGAACCAACGTAGGTCATATTTCTTTTTATCGAGAAATCGAAGAAGCTGTACAAGGTTTTTGCCGAGCCTATTCATATGGTATCTAATCATATAGATGGTTGTATCTAAGATAAACAAATTTATGATACTGGTGTAAATTCAAATCTTCATGATTTAACATTTAACAAGGATCTTAGTTTTTTAATTTCTCAATTTCTACACAAATTAAGATAAAGAAAAGGCAGTTTTTCAATCATTGACTCAAATCCATTGTTGAACTGAATGAATCCCACTGAGTGGAATAGGGAGGTACTTATGGCAGAACGGACCAATCTAATGTTTCACAATAAAGTGATAGGTGGAACTGCCATTAAACGACTTATTAGCAGATTAATAGATCACTTCGGAATGGCATATACATCACATATCCTGGATCAAGTCAAGACTCTGGGATTCCGCCAAGCTACGGCTACATCCATTTCATTAGGAATTGATGACCTTTTAACAATACCTTCGAAAGGATGGCTAGTCCGAGATGCTGAACACCAAAATTTGATTTTGGAAAAACAGCATCATTATGGAAATGTACATGCAGTAGAAAAATTACGCCAATCCATTGAGATATGGTATGCTACAAGTGAATATTTTCGACAAGAAATGAATCCTAATTTTAGAATGACCGATCCTTTTAATCCAGTCCATATAATGTCCTTTTCGGGAGCTAGAGGAAATGCATCTCAAGTACACCAATTAGTAGGTATGAGAGGATTAATGTCGGATCCACAAGGACAAATGATTGATTTACCTATTCAAAGCAATTTACGCGAAGGGCTATCTTTAACAGAATATATAATTTCTTGCTACGGAGCTCGTAAAGGGGTTGTAGATACTGCTGTACGAACATCAGATGCTGGATATCTTACACGTAGACTTGTTGAAGTGGTTCAACATATTGTTATACGTCGAACAGATTGTGGTACCATTCGAGGAATTTCAGTAAATACCCAGAATGAAACGATGCCGGAAAGTAGTTGGACACAAACATTAATTGGTCGTGTATTAGCAGACGATATATACAGAGGTTCACGATGCATTGCCATTAGAAATCAAGATATTGGAATTGGACTTTTCAATCGATTGAAAACCTTTCAAACACAACCAATATCTATACGAACTCCTTTTACCTGTAGGAATACATCTTGGATCTGTCGATTGTGTTATGGTCAAAGTCCTACTCAAGGTCACTTGGTGGAATTAGGAGAAGCTGTAGGTATTATTGCGGGCCAATCCATTGGAGAACCGGGCACTCAATTAACATTAAGAACTTTTCATACTGGCGGAGTATTCACAGGGGGGACTGCCGAACAGGTGCGAGCACCTTATAATGGAAAAATTAAATTCAATGAGGATTTGGTTCATCCTACACGTACACGTCACGGGCATCCTGCTTTTCTATGTTATATAGACTTGTATGTTAGTATTGAAAATGGTGACATTATACATAATGTGACTATTCCACCAAAAAGTTTTCTATTAGTTCAAAATAATCAATATGTAAAATCAGAACAAGTGATTGCCGAGATTCTCGCAGGAACATATACTTTTAATTTAAAAGAAAAAGTTCGAAAACATGTTTATTCTGACTTAGAAGGAGAAATGCATTGGAGTACGGATGTGTATCATGCATCAGAATTTAAATATAGTAATGTCCATATCTTACCAAAAACAAGTCATTTATGGATTTTATCAGGAAAATCAGACAGATCCGCTTCAGTCTCTTTTTCAACCCGAAAAGATCAAGATCAATTGAACATTCATTATCTTTCTACAGGAGAAAGAGATATTTGTAACCATTTAGCAAGTAATAATAAAGTAAGACATAATTTGTTTCGTTTCACTCCTTCTGAAAAAAAAGAAAGAAGGATTTCAGATTATTCAAAAAATAATCAAATCCTATGTAAAGATCATTGTCATTTTACACATCCTGCTATTTTTCACGATACTACGGATTTATTAGCAAAGAGGCGGAGAAATCGATTCATTATTCCATTTCAATTCCAATCGATTCAAGAACGAGACAAAGCACTAATGTTAGATTCCAGTATCTCGATTGAAATACCAATCCATGGTATTTTTCGTAGAAATAGTATTTTTGCTTATTTCGATGATCCTCAATACCGAACACAGAGCTCGGGTATTACTAAATATAGGACTATTGATATAAATTACATTTTTAAAAAAGAGGATTTTTTAATCGAGTATCCAGGAATTCAAGAATTTAAGACAAAATACCAAATTAAAGTAGATCAATTTTTTTTCATTCCCGAAGAAGTGTATATTTTACCAGAATTTTCTTCCATAATGGTACGGAACAATAGTATTATTGAAGTAGATACACCAATCACTGTAAATATAAGAAGTCAAGTAAGCGGGTTGGTTCGATTGGAGAAGAAAAAAAAAAAGATTCAATTAAAAATATTTTCCGGG
Organism: Vigna unguiculata; assembly: GCF_037176805.1. Lineage (NCBI taxonomy): Eukaryota > Viridiplantae > Streptophyta > Magnoliopsida > Fabales > Fabaceae > Vigna > Vigna unguiculata. The sequence continues at coordinate 19,346 of NW_028196850.1, forward strand.
AATATCTATTTTCCCGGAGAAATGGATAAGATATCCCGGCACAGTGCCATGTTGATACCACCGAGAACGGTAAAAAAAAATTCAAAAGGATCAAAAAAAAAAATGAAAAATTGGATCTATGCTCAATGGATCACAATTATGAAAAAAAAGTATTTTGTTTTGGTTCGACCGGTCATTTTATATGAAATAGAAGATAGGATCAATTTAATCCAATTTTTTTCCCAAGATATGTTACAAGAAAGAGATAATTTGGAACTTCAAATTATTCATTATATTCTTTCTGGAAATGGAAAATCAATTCGGGGAATTTCTAATTCTAATACAAGTATTCAATTAGTTCGGACTTGTTTAGTCTTAAATTGGGATCAAGACAAAAAATTGTCTTCTATCGAAAAAGGGCATGCTTCTTTTGTTGAACTAAGTATAAAAGGTTTGGTTAGATATTTCTTAAAAATGGACTTAGGAAAATCCCATATTTCATATATAAGAAAAAGGAAAGATCCGCTCGGTTCAAGATTTATCTTGGATAATGAGTCGGACTGGACCAACATCAATCCATTTTTTTTTATAGATCCGAGGGAAAAAGTTCAACAATCACTTAGTCAAAATCATGGAACTATTCATATGTTGTTGAATAGAAATGAGAAATGCCGATCTTTAATAATTTTGTCATCATCGAATTGTTTTCAAATACGATCATTCCACGATGGAAAATATTACAATGGGATAAAAGAAGAAATAAATCCAATTCAAAGAGATCCTCTGATTCCAATTCAAAATTCGTTAGGTCCTTTAGGAATAGCCCTTCAAGTTGCCCATTTTTATTTTTACCTTTTAATTACTAATAATCAGATCTCGATAAATAAAAACGGGCAACTTGACAAATTAAAAGAAACTTTTCAAGTATTAAAATATTATTTAATAGACGAAAACGAGATCATTTATAAATCTGATCTATCTAGTAACATCCTTTTAAATCCATTCTATTTGAATTGGCATTTTTTCCATCATAATTATTGTGAAAAAAAAACGTTTCCCATAATAAGTCTTGGTCAATTTATTTGCGAAAATGTATGTATAGTTCAAACGAAAAATGAACCACACCTTAAATCGGGTCAAATTCTAACTGTTCAAATGGATTCTGTAGGAATAAGATCGGCTAACCCTTATTTGGCGACTCCTGGAACAACTGTTCATGGTCATTATGGAGAAATACTTTCTGAAGGAGATATATTAGTTACATTTATATATCAAAAATCGAGATCAGGTGATATAACACAAGGTCTTCCAAAAGTAGAACAGGTATTGGAAGTTCGTTCGATTGATTCAATATCCATAAACCTAGAAAAGAGAGTGGATACTTGGAATGGGCGTATAACAAGAATTCTTGGCATTCCTTGGGGATTCTTCATTAGTGCTGAGCTAACTATAGCGCAAAGTCGTATTTCTTTGGTTAATCAAATTCAAAAAGTTTATCGATCCCAGGGAGTTCACATTCATAATAGACATATAGAAATTATTGTGCGTCAAATAACATCAAAAGTATTGGTTTCAGAAGATGGAATGTCTAATGTTTTTTTGCCTGGCGAACTAATTGGATTGTTGCGGGCCGAACGAGCTGGGCGTTCCTTAGAAGAGTCGATCTGCTATCGAGTTCTATTATTGGGGATAACAAAAACATCTTTGAATACTCAAAGTTTCATATCTGAAGCAAGTTTTCAAGAAACTGCTAGAGTTTTATCAAAAGCCGCTCTCCGGGGTCGCATAGATTGGTTGAAAGGTCTGAAAGAGAACGTTGTTTTAGGGGGAATGATGCCAGTTGGTACTGGATTCAAAAGAATAATATACCGTTCAAAGCAAAGGCAATATAACAAGATTACCCCGGAAACAAAAAAAAGAATTTATGTGATACATCAAAATAATCTAGGATTTAAGAATTCCTAAAATAATGATTCTTAAGGTCGTATTCATCTCCGGTCACTTTATTTTGTATATATTTTGTATAATAAAAGAAACATAATAAATAAACGAATCATATTCAATGAAATAGAAAAAATGGCCCGATCTTTTTTTTATCAACGGCAAATTTTCAGTAGAAGAGAAGGTTCCTTCGGAACACTTATTTTTTTCTATTTCAGTATACTGGGTCTCTTTCTTTCATTTCAAAAAATTGATCTAATTTCTATTTGGAAATGAAAGAAAAGTGTGGGGATAATTATAAATGACAAAAAGATATTGGAACATAATTTTGGAAGAGATGATGGAAGCTGGTGTTCATTTTGGCCACGGTACTAGAAAATGGAATCCTAAAATGTCACCTTATATTTCTGCAAAGCGTAAGGGTATTCATATTACAAATCTTATTAGAACTGCTCGGTTTTTATCAGAATCTTGTGATTTAGTTTTTGATGCAGCAAGTGGGGGAAAACAATTCTTAATTGTTGGTACAAAAAAAAAAGCAGCTGATTCAGTAGCGCGGGCTGCAATAAGAGCTCGGTGTCATTATGTTAATAAAAAATGGCTCGGCGGTATGTTAACGAATTGGTATACTACAAAAACACGACTTCAAAAGTTCAGGGACTTGAGAATGCAACAAAAGACGGGGAGATTTCATAGTTTTCCAAAAAAAGATGCCGCTATATTGAAGAGACAATTAGCTCAATTGGAAACATATCTTGGCGGCATTAAATATATGAAGGGCTTACCAGATATTGTAATAATCGTCGATCAACAAGAAGAATATACGGCTCTTCGAGAATGTATAACTTTGGAAATTCCAACAATTTGTTTAATTGATACAAATAGTGACCCGGACCTCGCTGATATTTCAATTCCAGCTAATGATGATGCTATAGCCTCAATTCGATTAATTCTTAACAAATTAGTTTTTGCAATTTGTGAGGGTCGGTCTAGATATATACGAAATTCTTGATTAATAATAAGATAAAAAATTCTTGAATTTGCTTCGAGGGGTTCATAGATTTATGGAATCGCTTACTATACTAGTAAGAAATTGCACAAAAATGAAAATAGAAAACAAACAAAAATTTTATGTAATTAGTATCGGTATTCAAAATCAAAAATGAAAGTAGACAAATCAAAAGGGAAAGGAGATGTTTGAATAAAAATAATTCCCTTTTTTCAACTTCTTTTTTTAGAGGACAGGACAATATGAATGTTTTATTATGCTCTATCAACACATTAAAAAGATTATACGATATATCTGCTGTGGAAGTAGGTCAACATTTCTATTGGCAAATAGGGGGTTTCCTAGTACATGCCCAAGTACTTATTACTTCTTGGGTTGTAATTGCTATCTTATTGGTTTCAGCCATTCTAGTTATTCGAAATCTGCAAACCATTCCCACTTTCGGTCAGAATTTATTTGAATATGTTCTTGAATTCATTCGAGACGTGAGCAAAACTCAGATTGGAGAAGAATATGGTCCGTGGGTTCCTTTTATTGGAACTTTGTTTCTATTTATTTTTGTTTCTAATTGGTCAGGGGCTCTTTTACCTTGGAAAATCATCCAATTACCTCATGGGGAGTTAGCTGCACCCACAAATGATATAAATACTACCGTTGCATTAGCTTTACTTACATCAGTTGCATATTTCTATGCGGGTCTTTCAAAAAAAGGATTAGCTTATTTTAGTAAATACATCCAACCAACTCCAATCCTTTTACCGATTAACATATTAGAAGATTTCACAAAACCCTTATCCCTTAGTTTTCGACTTTTCGGAAATATATTAGCTGATGAATTAGTAGTTGTTGTTCTTGTTTCTTTAGTACCTTTAGTAGTTCCTATACCTGTCATGTTCCTTGGATTATTCACAAGCGGTATTCAAGCTCTCATTTTTGCTACTTTAGCTGCGGCTTATATAGGTGAATCCATTGAAGGCCATCATTGACTAGTTTTCTCAAAAATAGTCTTTTTTGTTTAGCTTGCCACACATATATTGTGGCTCAATAGAATCTACAAAATAAACATCTATCTATAGATATATAGATAGATATAGATAGATCTATTCGATTAGTATATATTAGTTTGGATATTCAAAAAAAATGAATAGCTAGAATTAGAATTCTGTATGATATTTACGTTTACAATGTGTGATAAAAAGATACTATATAGAATGTTAGTAGATTCTCGTTTGATTCACATTTAATTCAACAATTGATCAAAAGATAATTAAAAACATTTAGATCACCCAATTTCCTATATTTCTTTGAAACATTAATGAAATCGAATGAATTTATTTAGATTGATTGTATCCATATGGGATAAGAGAATAAGAAAAGAGGGAAGGGGAGCTTAAAAAAAAACATGATAAAAAAAATAGAAGTGAGGGGATCAGTCAAGGTTTTTTAGGTTTCAAAGAATGAATTTCAATTTCGATTGAATCTAAAACACAAAGAAAATTAGTTTACAGCATAGAAGAAACCTATGTATATGTGATATGATATTATAGATGAACTAGTTTTATATGAACTAACCATATATCTGAAATAACTAATCTTTTCTATATAAAAAAGGCCTCGCTATTACTGTCAATTTCTATAGGGATAGAAAAGCAAAGTCCTTGCGTTTCAGCTCTAAAGAAATTGTATAAAAAAACGAAGAGAATTCAAAGAATGATTCCAAAATTAAGGTAAGAGAAGAACAAAGATTATACAGATTCACCCCCAAAACTATGTAGTTCGAGACGAAAAAAGAAATCTCGAAGTAATTCGTTTAATAACTATTATTTTCAATTTTTAATTCTTATTTTTATTAATTACTTTAACTGAAAAAGTCTTGGTAATTGAAAAATGAAGTCAGAATTTATTAGTCGATTATATCATTAACTATTTCTTTCTTTTATATGTAGGTTACGAGGAAATTCTCATGAATCCAATTATTTCTGCCGCTTCTGTTATTGCTGCTGGATTGGCCGTAGGGCTTGCTTCTATTGGACCTGGGGTTGGTCAAGGCACTGCCGCAGGGCAAGCTGTAGAGGGATTGCACGACAACCAGAGGCAGAGGGAAAAATACGGGGGTACTTTATTACTTAGTCTGGCTTGTATGGAAGCTTTAACAATTTACGGGCTGGTTGTAGCATTAGCACTTTTATTTGCTAATCCTTTTGTTTAATCCTAAAAAGATAAAAATACATATGTTGACTTCCTTTTTCGAATTATATTAATAATTCACTCCTACAATTCTTTATCTGTTCGGATAAGAACACAGGAGAAGGACTAATTGAAAGGTATTCACATACTTATTCACCCTCTTTCTTCTTTTTGTTTAGTCCAATGAACCCCTCTTTTATTTTATTTCTTTTAAGATAATTTTTTGAAAGTGTTCAAACTAGATAGATTTTGCAATTGATAAAAGAACTGGTATCTAATTCTAAGAAGTATCATTCTTTTAGGGAATCTTCCAATTGATTGACCAATCCAAATTATATCAAATTCTATAATTATATATTCCAATTAGATTATTATATTATCTATCTAATAGGAATATTAGAAAGATAATTAGTCTATTCATAAGAGGAGATGAGATCATATGAAAAATATAACCGATTCTTTCCTTTGTTTGGGCTCCTGGCCATCCGCCGGAAGTTTCGTGTTTAATACCGATATTTTAGCAACAAATCCAATAAATCTTAGTGTAGTGTTAGGTCTACTGGTTTTTTTTGGAAAGGGAGTGTGTGCGAGTTGTTTATTTCAAAGAATAAATTGGATTTAACCAAACTGCACTTTTTAGTTTAGTTAGAATTAAGAAAATGTGCAGAATCCCGCGAATTACTTCTGAATTCATTTTCTTTTTTGAATAAATTAAGAAAAATCTTAAAGAACCATAGCATTTCGCGCTTTATTGGTAATCCACTTTGATTCTCTATTTACCAAAAATTTTTGGACTATTACCATGGTTAAAAAGAGTTTGAAGTCTATACGCAGTGTAGTACTCTTCTACCGCTATATTAATACAGAAAGGAAACGGTTTCAAAAAAATTATTCGATTTTTTTTCGATATAAAACACTCATGTCGATAAAAAAAATGGCTTGAATCCTATTTATGGCGAGAAATAAAAAACGGGGTGAATTTAAACCTCCCCTTTGTACGATGCGTAATCGATGGATGACCTATGTATAAATCAAAAGAAGTCTTTGGATTTGAATAAAAAACAACTTTGTTGACATATATTTGTTTCGGTCAAAAGAGTCCTCCGAATATTCTAGTCTTATATTGGTAATTGTTTTCACTTTGAATAGAGAAGAGAGGATAGGCTCATTACATAAAAAATTGGTAAATTTCCGATAAGTAATTGAGTGTGAGAGCCAAATGAATCGAAAGATTCATGTTTGGTTCGGAAGAGATCATAGACATTTTGAAATGGATGGAAAGAGAGTCTACTTTCATTACGTGATTTATTAGATAATCGAAAACAGAAAATCTGGAGAACTATTCGAAACTCAGAAGAATTACAGGGAAAACGCCATTGAACAGCTCGAAAAAGCCCAGGCCCGCTTAAGGAAAGTTGAAAACAGAAGCAGATCTGTTTCGGGTGAATGGCTATTCTGAGATCAAACGAGAAAATTGAATTTAATTAATTCAATTTATACGACTTTGGAACAATTAGAAAATTACAAAACGAAGCTATTGATTTTGAACAACAAAGAGTTATTAATCAAGTTCGACAGCGGGTTTTACAACAAGCCTTACAGGGAGCTCTAGGAACTCTAAATAGTTGCTTGAACAACGAGTTACATTTACGTACTGTTAGTGCTAATATTGGCATGTTTGGGATGATGAAATAAAAAAATAACTGATTAGGCTTTCTATTATACAATAGAGTATAGGCATCATTTTTTTCTTATAAAAAATAAATTTAAGATATTTTCATGGTAACCATTCGTGCAGATGAAATTAGTAAAATTATCCGTGAACGCATTGAGCAATATAATACAGAAGTAAAAATTGTAAATACTGGTACCGTACTTCAAGTAGGCGATGGTATTGCTCGTATTTATGGTCTTGATGAAGTAATGGCGGGTGAATTGGTGGAATTTGAAGAAGGTACTATAGGCATTGCTTTGAATTTGGAATCAAAAAATGTTGGTGTTGTATTAATGGGTGATGGTTTGCTGATACAAGAGGGAAGTTCAGTAAAAGCAACAGGAAGAATTGCTCAGATACCTGTAAGTGAAGCTTATTTGAGTCGTGTTATAAATGCCCTGGCTAAACCAATTGACGGTCGAGGAGAAATTTCAGCTCGGAATCTCGATTAATAGAATCTCCCGCTCCCGGTATTATTTCAAGACGTTCGGTATATGAGCCTCTCCAAACAGGGACTTATTGCTATTGATTCGATGGATCCCCATAGGGACGGGGCCAGCGAGAATTAATTATTGGAGATAGGACAAACAGGTTAAAACAGCAGTAGCCACAGATACAATTCTCAATCAACAGGGACAAAATGTAATATGTGTTTATGTAGCTGTTGGTCAAAAAGCATCTTCTGTGGCTCAAGTGGTGACTACCTTACAAGAAAGAGGAGCAATGGAATACACTATTGTAGTAGCTGAAACAGCGGATTCTCCAGCTACATTACAAACCTCGCGCCTTATACAGGAGCAGCTCTGGGCTGAATATTTATGTACCGTGAACGTCACACTTTAATCATTTATGACGATCTCTCCAAACAAGCACAGGCTTATCGGCAAATGTCTCTTCTATTACGAAGGACCACCAGGTCGCGAAGCTTATCCAGGGGATGTTTTTTATTTACATTCGCGTCTTTTGGAAAGAGCCGCTAAATTAAGTTCTCAGTTAGGCGAAGGAAGTATGACTGCTTTACCAATAGTTGAAACTCAATCGGGAGATGTTTCAGCTTATATTCCTACGAATGTAATTTCCATTACAGATGGCCAAATATTCTTATCGGCCGATCTATTCAATGCTGGAATAAGACCCGCTATTAATGTTGGTATTTCAGTTTCCAGAGTTGGATCGGCGGCTCAAATCAAAGCCATGAAACAAGTAGCTGGTAAATTAAAATTGGGAATTAGCACAATTCGCAGAATTAGAAGCTTTTGCACAATTCGCTTCTGATCTAGATAAAGCTACTCAAAATCAATTAGCAAGAGGTCAACGATTGCGCGAGTTGCTTAAACAATCCCAATCAGCTCCTCTTACTGTGGAAGAACAGATAGTAACTATTTATACCGGAACGAATGGTTATCTTGATTCATTAGAAATTGGACAGGTAAGGAAATTTCCTTGTTGAGTTACGTGCTTACTTAAAGACGAATAAACCTCAATTCAAAGAAATCATATCTTCTACCAAGACATTCACTGGGGAAGCAGAAGCCCTTTTAAAGGCGCTATTAAAGAACAGATGGAACTCTTTTTATTCCAGGAACAAGTAGAAAAAAATTGATGAATCATTAAATAATTTTGTAATTCAATTTTCAATTTTATAATTAGTATCTTTTAATATGTTTTTATTTCATTTGAATATTAATATATAATGAATTCGAATCAAAATGTAATAAATCAAAAAAAATAGAAGGACAAGGTTGAAATTAGATATGCAAACAACTTGCGTCCAATAGGATTTGAACCTATACCTAAGGTTTAGAAGACCTCTGTCCTATCCATTAGACAATGGACGCTTCTATTTTATATTTGATTCTGTAACCTTTTTAACTAAACCTTATTAAAAAGATTAAAGAATCAAACAAATATAAAGAATTCTAGAAATTATAAAAATAAAATAAATCAAATATTTAGAATAAAGAAAAAAAAAAAATAAAAAAGAAAAATCAATTGAATATAATTGAATATATATAACTAAAACTAAATTAAGAAATGAAAATGAAGAATTGACAAATTCTTTAAGAATTCTAGATTCATTCTCGAAGAAAAAAGATAGATTTAAATAGAATAAAATAGAAGCGGGTAGCGGGGAATCGAACCCGCATCGTTAGCTTGGAAGGCTAAGGGTTATAGTCGACGTTGATTCATCATTTTGATTTAACGTCTCTAATTCAAAACTGAACGTGAAACTTTTGTTTCATTCGGCTCCTTTACGGAATGAAGAGATGGACAATAAAAAAAATTGACCCATAACATCTATGTCAGCCTTTTTGTATGAATAGGTTTCAATATCTTGCTTTTAGATGATCCCTCCTAGAAGAGCAATATTCTAACAATCTATGTTTTTTTTTCTAGTTACTTCGTTCTCTATTTCTATTTCAGAAAATCTTTAGGAAAAGAAGAAAATTTCCGTCGAGCTAAAAAAATGTCGATGTCTCTAGTAAACTAAAAGAATCGTTTAATAGCTATTTTGCTTCAATTTTTACTATGCAAAAAAATGGAAGATTTAGTTACGATTAGAAAGAAACTTTGTATATTTCTCTCCATAGATCCTTTAGTAATACTCAAAAAATTCGGATTATAGATCCAATTCCAAAAACTTATGTTCATAATTTTAAAACTCAATTTGTCAAATTCGATTTGATTCTTCTTGTATACAAATTACAATAATGTATATTATACCGCAAATAATTCATCGAGGGGTATAAAGGAGTCCCTTTAAGTAAAAAATAAAGTTTTTGATCGGCATATGAATCAAATGGGGGATCCCTTAACTTTTGGGGGGTCCCTTGAAACGAATCGCACTTTTACCACTAAACTATACCGCTACAATATCATTATTGTATCTTTTGTTGAACAAAGCAATCAGACAAAATAAAGAAATGGAGGCATAATATTCTAATAAGTCGAGTATTGACATGTTTCATTAGAGAATCTTCTAATGAAATTTGAAAAACGGGATAATTTTCATTTTTTTATTTTGCTGAAGGTTATATATATATACAATTTACGTTACCCAGAAAAAAGAGAGGGAGTAAGAAAAGAGAACATTTTTATATTATCTTATTTTGGTTTTATCTCATAGGAATCTATCCGTATCTCTTATTTTTTTTTTAATTACAAATATTTTTACAAATATTTTTTTTCGAATAAAATATATTCAAATAAAGAATTTTTCTTCAATATTCATGGGAATAAAAGAAAAAGAGCCCGACTAGGTACTGGCCGGGCTCATTGGCTGTATAAAAAGAAAAAAAGAAAACTAAAATATATAGAATAATAAAAAAAAGATAGATACGATAAAAAAGAATAAAAAAAAAGCAAGTCTCTTTTTTTTTTTAAGCTCCCTTTTTGTTCTTCTTGTTTATGTGATATAACATAAACAAAGTAATTCTTTTTTTTTTCAATTGGGGGAGAGATGGCTGAGTGGACTATAGCGTCGGATTGCTAATCCGTTGTACAAATTCTTGTACCGAGGGTTCGAATCCCTCTCTTTCCGTTGATAATTTGGTATTTTTTTTTGAACTTGTTTTTTTTATTTACTAGTTAAAGATGTTAAAATAGAGAAAATCCTAAAAATATTTCAAAATTCCGCACAAGCAAGAAAACACAGAATCCACTTTTTTCTTATTCTATTCTTCACGTCCTGGATTACGTCCTGGATCGTTAGATAGGAATCCGAAGATGAAAAGAGAACGAAAAAGATCACTACCGTATAAACAAAAAGTTTTAGAGTAAGCATTATGAAATCTCCAAGATAATTAAAAAACGACAAAGAAAGAGAATAGATTCTCTTATATTACAACATATTTTGTTTCTTTTAATACTAAGATACTAAGTTTCTAAAAAATGAAGTTTTTTTAGGATATGAGGAGATATATATATATGAGTTTCGAAATGAATTGATAGTAAGAGTAGATTATTTTATTACAAATTATCAATAATTCTTTTGACCAAAAATCCTTTTTTTCTGTAATCTAGGTATTCGATTGGTGAGGGGTTCCAATCGAATAATCGGATTAGGTTTTTTCAATTCAAAAAACGTAAATGATGAGAAGGTCCCTTTTTTTCCTATATATTGAAAAATTTCAATATTGGAATCCAGAAGTCACACTGTAAGACTTATCTGATCTTATAAATTGTTAAAATGTTCGAGTTTTAGTTTTCTGAAAAATTCTGAATTTTTTTACGACATTATTCAAATTAAAAATATCATCGAAAACTTACAGCAGCTTGCCAAACAAAAGCTAAAAGAAAAAATAGTACGGGTATTACTGGCGATAATATCCACAATTGGATTCAAGAAAGCGTAGGCTTCGGGCAATTTCTCCAAAAAAAAACTACTGGAATAAAGGACGGAGTGAATACAAATACAGATCCAACTAAAGATATTAAGCATAACAAACATTTTGTTCTTTAAAAAAAATAAAAGTTATTTTTGTTTTTTTTTTTTTCATTCTAATTTTCAATTTTATTGCATTATATACATAATACAATAAAAGGAAAATAAAGAGTTATGAATAAAAGTAAAAAAATGAATCAAATAAGATAAGAATCTCGAGAATCCTTCTTTTATTTGAACTTTTCCAGTTTCAAATATTTTTTATTCTGAAATCAAAAAATTGAAGAAATCATACTTCCTTCTATATAATATCTTAATTGAATTGTATGTAATGATCAATCAATTTAGTTTTATCCTATCTATCTATATCCATTTATAGATATAGATAGATATGTAGATACGCATATAAAATACTAGTCCGCAAAATTTTTTTTTTATAGAAATTTTTGAACTGGAATTGGACGAACAACCAATATCAATAATAGTCTTTATTAATGTAAAAATGGAAAATGGGGCGTGGCCCAAGCGGTAAGGCAACGGGTTTTGGTCCCGCTATTCGGAGGTTCGAATCCTTCCGTCCCAGAGCATATCTATTTAGGATGTATATCATATTTGAATACAGATTGTATCGCATAATTAAAGGGACCCTCCTTTTTTTTGAAAAAAAAAATTATCATTTTTCTACTTTACAAATTATAAAAATAGAATAGAGTAGAAAATATATTGCTAGAATATCAAGTTCATTTTCATTTATGTCTTTACTTTTAAAAAGGTTTTCATTATATATAAGAAAAACCGAAACGTAAAAAAAAAGGATAGATTCTTATGTAGCGAATGAATCAATCACTATTCACGATTCGATAATTACATACTGGATCTAAGCTAAGGGAATGTTAGAGTAAAACTTCGTTTGAAACGATGTGGTAAAAAGCAACGTGCGGCTTGAAAGACATGATTAAATTAGGGGTGGATTTTGATATCCCGCCATTTTTTCTAGTATTTTACAAACGAACATGATCTTGACTTGACATCATTTGTTCTGTTCCACTAGACCCCTTTTTTTGTTTTTGGGGACAGGAAAGGAGATTAATGATGTAAATAGTACATGATGGAACTCGAATTATTCATTTCTCGGGAGCAAGTATCTAAAATTTAATAAATTCTAAAAAGTTAATAAGTCTGTTTATTTTATAAAAATAGAAAGGATCTTATTTCAGCCAGGTTCAAAAAAAATGGTTGAAATTTGTAAAATTGCTTTTTATCAAAAAGTTTATCCGCAGGAATTAACTTTTTTTATGATTCTTTCAGAGAAAAACAGGTATGTTGCTCCCAATTTTTTTAAAAAATTGAAGATTCCCGGAGTAATGTCTAAACCCAAAGATTCAAAGAAAAGCTAAAAAATCAGGGGAATTAAGGAAATACCATTTTCAAATTGTATCATCAATTCTATTATCAAAAATTTTAGAAAAAGAAATGAATGATAAAGAAACGAAATACGGGCAAGAAAGAGGAGGTAGAGACCACTCAATAAATGAAATAGCTGCTGCTTGGTTTTCTTTTTAGTTTTTTGAGAATTTTTCAATTGAGTGTTATGAGGTACAAATAGGAAGAGTTTTTTTTTTTTCAGAAAGAAAATACGAAAGAAAAATACTTCAGTCATTGTTTAATTGATTTGATGATTTTATTGCTCTATTTTACATCATAATTTTCGAAATACATAGAATTTTTGATATTCTCGAGCCGTACGGGGATAAAAATTTCCTGTACGTTTGGAGGGGGGGTATCTATATCTATCCCAAAGAGTCTGTTTATCGAATTGTTGCTAAGGGATGTTCGACCCCAAAGAGAGGGAAGATATCTTCAGAAAGTGGATCCTATAAAGAATTAAACCTATTTCAATATTCCTGTTATTCTTTCATTTCCTTGACAAGGGGCGCTTAACCTACAGGAACTGTTCAGCATATTTCAAAAAAAGGCAGGTGTTTTTATAGAACTTAGCTCGAATCAACAAACGAAATTCAATTAATGAAATCAAAAAGGGGTGTAGATTATTTGTATATAGATTTACAAAACTCCCCGCTCTCTTGTTATATTCATACTTCATTTTTTTATTTCTTGTTGTTTATATAGAATCATAGAATGCAATTTTATATAGTCAGACAATTCATGAAATTTTCATAAATCTTCAAAAAAAATGAAAAATTGTATAGAGATAAAAGAGAGAATATAGGAAAAAAAAGAGTAACTAAATATAGTAATTGGACTTTTAAATAGATTCCCCCCTATGAGGTGATTTTTTTATTTCATATTCTTTCTTATTTTATTGTTATTTCTTTTTAATATTGACTCGCTCTTTATTTTTTTCAGTTATTAATTCTAGTTATTTGATTTATATACTTTTTTTGATAGTAAATAAATGAGATAGAATATTCAAAATGGAATATTTCTATTATTTGATTTTTCATCCAATGACTATACATTTTTTTTTATGGAAATACAGGAAAAAAACTCTATGGAAAAATGGTGGTTCAATTCCTAGTTACTTAATAGGAAGTTCGAATACAGGTGTGAATTAAGTAAATCAATGGAGAGTCTTGGTCCTATTGAGAATACCAGTCTAAGCGAAGAACCCAAAATTTTAACTGATATAGATAAAAAAATTCAGAGGTGGGATGATCGTGATAATTCTAGTTATAATTCTTTTGATTATTTAGTAGGTGTCGATAACATACAGGATTTCCTATCTGATAAAACTTTTTTAGTTAGGGATAATAAGAAGAACAGTTTATTCCATATATTTAGATATTGAAAATAAAACTTTGGAGATTTAACAACAATCATTCTTTTTCTAAGGGTTTTTTCTAGCTATCTGAATACTGTTATTAATACTGTTATTAAGAGTGATTACGATCATTCCATGTATGATACTCCTTTTAGTTGGAACAATTATATTAATAGTTGCATTGATAGTTATTTTCATTCTCAAATCTGTGTTGATAGTTGCATTTTTGGTAATATAGTCGAATATAATGACAGTTATTTTTATAGTTACTTTTTAGGTAAGGTCAGAAATTGTAGTGAAAGTGAGAATTCTAGTTTTAGTTTAATAACTAGTACGAATGATACAAATGATAGTGATTCCACTCTAGTAGAAAATTATATGAATCTCCATGAAAGTGAACAATTGACGCATTTGTGGATTGAATGCGAAAATTGTTATGAATTAAATTATAAAAAATTTTGGAAATCAAAAAGGAATATTTGTGAATACTGTGGATATCATTTGAAAATGGACAGTTCAGATAGAATCGAATTTTCGATTGATTCGGGTACTTGGAATCCTATGGATGAAGACATGGTTTCTCTGGATCTCATTGAATTTCATTCAGAAGAAGAACCTTATAAAGATCGTATTGATTCTTATCAAAGAAAAACAGGATTAACTGAGGCTGTTCAAACAGGGACAGGTCAAGTAAATGGTATTCCTGTAGCAATTGGTATTATGGATTTTAAGTTTATGGGAGGTAGCATGGGATCCGTAGTAGGTGAGAAAATCACCCGTTTGGTAGAATATGCTACTAATCAACTTTTACCTCTTATTCTCGTATGTTCGTCCGGAGGAGCGCGTATGCAAGAAGGAAGTTTGAGCTTGATGCAAATGGCTAAAATTTCTTCTGCTTTATATTATTATCAAACAATTCAAAAATTATTCTATGTATCGATACTTACATCTCCTACTACGGGTGGGGTGACAGCTAGTTTTGGCATGTTGGGGGATATCATTATTGGCGAACCAAACGCTTATATTGCATTTGCTGGTAAAAGAGTAATTGAACAAACATTGAATAAGACAGTGCCCGAAGATTCACAAGTAGCTGAATCTTTATTCAATAAGGGTTTAATTGATTCAATCGTACCGCGTAATCTTTTAAAGGGAGTTGTAACTGAGTTATTGCAATTCCATAATTTCTTTTCTTTGACTAAAAAGGAAAGAAATTATGGAATTGAAATACAAAATCAAAACATACAGGATCAAAGTAATAAAATAAAAGAATAATAAAAAAATACTAAGAATCATAAAAGGGTATATTCTGATATATATCGGCTTAGCTATAATCACTAGAATTCCTATATACTAAGTATAAAGATATAGGAATTCTAGTGATTATAGACTGTCTTTTTTAATAAAAATAAGAATAAAAATCGACAAAAATAAAAATAGATATAGTACAAATAGTAAATCGAGGTACCCTTATTTATGATAAACTTTCCTTCCATTTTTGTTCCTTTAGTGGGTCTAGTATTTCCGGCAATTGCAATGGCTTCTTTATTTCTTTATGTTCAAAAAAACAAGATTTTTTAGATACGGCGGTAAGTAGGGAAAAATATTATAGATCTTTTTTTTAGAGCTGGAAGCAATTGGATGAATTCCCCCTAAAGGTTTACATTTCAGTAGCGCCAGTTGATGAAAATTACTTTAGAAACAAGTAAAATTCTGGGGTTTTTTATTCCACAATTATTATTCTTAAAAAGAAAAAGAGGGGGTAATGAATATTTTAAAAAAAAGATCAAAAGAAGTACTGATCTATTCTATAACAGAGTCTCGAAAAATAAGCAATATCTTTTCAGCCTTTATCATTTTTTTAGGTTCATTGGGGTTATTGTTGGTTGCAATTTCCAGTTATCTCGGTATGGGTCTTTTCCTTTTTTCTCAGGAAATTAGTAATTTTCCATTTATTCCACAAGGGGCCGCGATGGCTTTTTATGGAATTGGGGGTCTCTTTATTAGTTTTTATTTGTGGTGGATTATTTTGTGGGATATTGGCGGTGGTTTTGATATCTTCGATAAAAAAAATAAAGAAGAAGTATGTTTTCTTCGTTGGGGATTTCCTGGAAAAAATCGTCGTATTATTCTCAAAATACCTATGAACGAGATTAAATCTATCAGAATAATAACAGGAGTTCAAGAACGAAGTATTTTGACTCGTACTCTTACTTATGAGAGTCTCGTTTATATGGAAACAATAGAACAGGGGTTTATTCCCTTGACTCGTATTGAAGATAATTTGACTCCACTAGAAATTGCAAATAGAGCTGGCGAATTATCTTTTTTTTTAGGTGTACCGCTTCTTTATTGATGAAAATTGGACTTAACTAGAAATAAAATTGCACAAAAAGTTTCAGAATTGTCCTATTTATTTAGTGTACCGATTGAAATATTTTGAAAAAAAACTGTTTTTTGCAAAATATTTCAATTTTTATTTTTATAGATGGGACATTTTTTGATTTCGAAATTTGAATATTATAGTCATAACTCGAAGTGCTCCTTGGTGTATTTCTAAAAAGAATCCTTTTTTCTTCGAATCTTAGCAATTAATATCCTTTCGAAACAATATTTTTTTCTTCATTGGATTGGAATTGACTGTGAATTCTTTCGATTTCTTATTCGATTTATGTATTCTTTTTTCTCAATTAAAGAAGGCAAAGGCTAACTTCCGAAGTTTAAGTAAAAAAAAATGATAAAATACAATCTAAATTTATCTAGAAGCTCTATAACTTGTAATGAAGCTTATACTTGATAGAAAAGTTATTATCATATAGAGTTGACGAAAGAGATGAAGTTAAGTTCATTAAAGACGAAAAATGAAAAAAAAAAAAAGCATTCCCCTTCTATATCTTACATCTATAGTCTTTTTGCCCTGGTGTATCTCTTTCACATTTAAGAAAAGTCTGGAATCTTGGTTTATTAATTGGTGGAATACTAGTCAATCCGAAATTTTCTTGAATGATATTAAAGAAAAGAGTATTCTAAACAAATTCATAGAATTAGAGGAACTGTTTTTCTTAGATGACATGTTAAAGGAATGTCCGAAAACATATATACAAAACCTTCGTACTGGAATTTATAAAGAAACAATCCAATTAATCAAAACACACAATGAAGATCGTATGAATACGATTTTGCACTTCTCCACAAATATAATTTGTTTCTTTATTCTAAGCGGTTATTCTATTCTTGGTAATCAAGAACTTGTTCTTATTAACTCTTTGGTTCGAGAATTTATATATAATTTAAGTGACACAATAAAAGCTTTTTCTATTCTTTTATTAACTGATTTATGTATAGGATTCCATTCAACCCATGGGTGGGAACTACTTTTTGGCTTCGTTTATAAAGATTTTGGATTTGCTCAAAATGATCAAATTATATCCGGTCTTGTGTCCACTTTTCCAGTCATTTTAGATACAATTTTAAAATATTGGATTTTCCGTTATTTAAATCGCATATCTCCATCACTTGTAGTGATTTATCATTCAATGAATGATTGACAGAAAAACCGATTTACTTCAATGAATTTCAAGTTTTTATCTAAAAAAGATAATTTTTCATTTTCCCCTCTTTAAAAAAAAGTTAAATAAAAAAGGGGTTCCCACCTTGGATAGGGAACTATGCGAGTGACCTACCTAATCTTATTGTAGAAATTTTCAGGATCAATGATTAGACCATGCAAACTAGAAATGCTTTTTCTTGTATAAAGGAAGGGATTACCCGATCCATTTCTATATCGGTCATGATATATATAATAATTCGAGCACCCTTTTCAAATGCATATCCAATTTTTGCACAGCAGGGTTATGAAAATCCCCGAGAAGCAACCGGTCGTATTGTCTGTGCCAATTGCCATTTAGCTAATAAGCCCGTGGATATTGAGGTTCCACAAGCGGTACTTCCTGATACTGTATTTGAAGCAGTTGTTCGAATTCCTTATGATATGCAAGTGAAACAAGTTCTAGCTAATGGTAAAAAGGGAACTTTGAATGTGGGGGCTGTTCTTATTTTACCGGAAGGTTTTGAATTGGCACCCCCCGATCGTATTTCGCCTGAGATTAAAGAGAAGATAGGCAATCTGTCTTTTCAAAACTATCGCCCTACAAAAAAAAATATTCTTGTAGTAGGCCCTGTTCCTGGTCAGAAATATAATGAAATCACGTTTCCTATTCTTTCCCCGGATCCCGCTAGTAAAAGAGATATTCATTTCTTAAAATATCCTATATATGTAGGCGGGAACAGGGGAAGGGGCCAGATTTATCTTGACGGGAGCAAGAGTAATAATAATGTTTATAATGCTACAGCAGCAGGTATAGTCAAAAAAATCATACGAAAAGAAAAAGGGGGATACGAAATCACTATAGTAGATGCATTAGATGAGCGTGAAGTGATTGATATTATACCTCCAGGACCAGAACTTCTTGTTTCAGAAGGTGAATCTATCAAACTTGATCAGCCATTAACAAGTAATCCTAATGTCGGTGGATTTGGTCAGGGGGATGCGGAAATAGTACTTCAAGATCCATTACGTGTTCAAGGTCTCTTGTTCTTCTTGGCATCTATTATTTTAGCACAAATCTTTTTAGTTCTTAAGAAGAAACAATTTGAGAAGGTTCAATTGTTCGAAATGAATTTTTAGTTCCGCGTATTTATCAACATATTAAACTCGTAAAAATAACTCAATTTTTTTGATAATTTTTGTAATTATATTCTGTATAATATCTGTATAATAGAAAATATATATATATATTCAAATATCGAAAAGTTACTCTAAGGGGGATTCTTTGTTTTTTCTTTTTTTTTTTTTTCTTTGTCCTTTCCTAGAGTCCGATTCCTATTCCTTCTTGTTTGTGTTGAAATAGAAATATTCTAAAAATATCAATAAAATACTATTTTTGAATCCCTTCCTGAAAAATCCTATATCTTAGTTTCTCTTTTTTCCAACTTAGAATCTTTCTGCCAGATAATCTTTTATGGTATATAAATAATATGTAAAATAATATGTAGTGAACAAATAAAAAAAAAAGAATGAAATGGAATTTTTTGAAACATCGGAAGAAGTAGTCATTTATATGAAAAAAAATTAGAATTCTTAAGAACTCAAGGGGGATCCACTTGCATTCGTCAAAGAAAGAGTGGATCCCTGTTCAGTTCTTACACTTTCATTTCAAAAACCCAAATAGAATACGATTACTACAGAGATGAGCCCAATCCGGAATATGAACCATAAAAGAAAATACCAATTAAACCGATCACAGTAATACCAGTTACAGTACCTATTATCCAAAGAGGAATTCTTCCAGTAGTATCGGCCATTTATCCCACTTTCCTCCACATTTAATCACGTAGTCAGTCATGCTAAAGACATTAACAAACAGTCATAGATAATTATGAAATGATATCCTTCCGAATGGGATAAAAGAATTCTTAATATATATATTATTGACTATTCCTATTTCTTCTATTAATTCTAATTAATTGAAGAAATAATTTGAAAATAAAACAGCAAGTACAAAAATAAGTAATAACCCCCAGTAGAGACTGGTACGATTCAATTCAACATTTTGTTCATTTGGGTTTGATTGTGTCATAGCTCTATAATTCAAATTAAGTTTATCGTTGGATGAATTGCATTGCTGATATTGATCCCAAAAAAGAAACAGTGGGTACCGCTAGTCCGTGAACAGCTAGCCATCGTACTGTAAAAATTGGATAGGTCCTATCTATAGTCATTGGAGCCTCCTAAAAAGATCTACTAAATTCATCAAGTTGTTCCAAAGGATCAAAACGGCCAGTTATTAATGGAATTCCTTGTCGGTTCTCTGTAAAATACTCGTTTGGGCGGGGACTTCCAAATACATCGTAAGCTAGACCTGTACTGACAAATAACCAACCTGCAATGAATAGGGAGGGTATAGTAATGCTATGAATAATCCAGTATCGGATACTGGTAATAATATCAGCAAAAGAACGTTCTCCTGTGCTTCCAGACATCTTGAACTCCACATATTCTTGTACAGTCAAAAGGGGGGGATCGAGTCCATAAAAGACGAGATCAGTAAGGCGAAATTTACTGAAATAGAATCCTTGTTAGATCGTCCATTTTGTACCAACGGTGTCTTTTGAGTATACCGAATCAGTATAGCTATCCTTCTTCTAACAGAGCAATGAAATTTCACAATCAGTGTAAAATTTTAGTACTAGATTTTTTTCTTCTTTTTTCATTGATTGTCTCTATGTAGTCAAAAATCCGATAGAAAATTTTGCAAAGTTTGGGTATATAAAAATTTTTTTTATATTAAATTTTTAGAGTAATAGTATAAAAGGAAGGTTCTTAACATTTCAAATTATTAGTTTTGGATTAGAAACTAAAGATCCATTAAAATCGGAATATGAGAAAAGGGTTTCTAATAATTAATAAAGTAGATAATTCATAAAGTAGATTTTCTATTTTAATAATTCAATTATTGCCAAATCAATAAATATATTTTTTGTGGTTGTTGAAGATCTTTTTTTCTATTTTCTTCTACATTAATTCAAAGTGAAATAAAATGAAATAACAGAGTTATTATTCTTTGTTTGAATATTCATAATTTTTCTTTTCTTTTTCCAATATAAACAGAATTCTATTGGATATCTATAGAATAATACTAAATATTTTCATTAGATCAGTTTACTTAATTCCTGAGTTGATTAAGAAGTATGTTAGTATGTTGATTTGAAATCACAGGATGGGTAGATGTAACAGATGAGGAATTATTTCTAAATTATGTTACTCTATTTCTTTTTTTTTTTTTCGTCTCTAATAATTGAATTTATTGAGGAATTGCCAATTTTGAATTGTATCTTTCAAGTAGGATTTTTTATCTTCTTTTTTCTCTCAAAAATGGAAATTTAGGGAAGTGCTTTATAAACATATGTATAAAAAGAACGAACATATTTCATTTAGTTTCTATATGCCCACTATCACTAGTTATTTCGGTTTTTTACTATCGGTTTTAATTATAACCTCGTCTCTATTTATTGGTCTTAGTAAAATACGACTTATTTGATTTGTAATTTTGAGAGGAATAGTAAATTTTGGTATAAGACATTCTAGAATTCCTTACTATGTCAATTTACAATTCTCGATCGTTGAGATTTATGATCAATACGATTTATGTTTAAGGCTAGATATTATATTACCTTTCTTTTTACTTTTCGAACAAATAAAAATGATTGAAGTTTTTCTATTTGGATTCGTGTTAGGTTTTAATTCCTATTACTTTGCTGGATTATTTGTAACTGCATATTTACAATACCGACGAGGTGATCAGTTGGATCTTTGATTCATTAATGTCTCTTTTTTTGTGATTCCCTATTTATTTAGTTTAATCCTAATCGACAAGGATAAAATTCAGACTTTCTTTTGAATGTTCAATTATTTCAGTGTAATTATCAGGCGAATAATACTAGAATCACGCTCTGTAGGATTTGAACCTACGACATCGGGTTTTGGAGACCCGCGTTCTGCCGAACTGAACTAAGAGCGTTTTGTTTTCATAAAATTATATGATCCAAATCCATTTTGCATATAGATATTCAGTATGTATGTTCAATTGGAATTCGTCTTCACAGGTTCCCGGTTTATTGCTCATCTCATAGAATATGGAATATTATAGAATACGGAATATCATAGAATAAGTAATTGTTAGGGATAGGGTTGGACAGGATTTGAACCCGTGACATTTTGTACCCAAAACAAACGCGCTACCAAGCTGCGCTACATCCCTTTTCCATTTGTTTTAGTGTTATTGTAAAGAATCTTTGTCTTGTTTTCCACATTTTTCTCTGTTGATATATATCAACAGAGAAAAAATACTTAAATAATAAAAAGAAAGGAGGATTTGAAATGCGAGATCTAAAAACATATCTTTCCGTGGCACCAGTAGTAAGTACTTTATGGTTCGGGGCTTTGGCGGGTCTATTGATAGAGATCAATCGTTTTTTTCCAGATGCATTGATATTCCCCTTTTTTTAATTTTAGTTATTGACACGGGGAAGGGGTGAAGAAGATGAAAGGTCCAATTATATATTAAATATGTGTAATTAACCTACTCTTCTTTTTTTTTTTTTTAGGAAAGATAAGACGAAAGAATAAATTGGCCTCATTGAAATTCGGAGTGACACTCGGGATCGGGATCTGGTCCAGGCTTCAATGGAATTGAATTATTAATTCAATTCCTATGAAAAAGAAAGTGAAAGCAGAATCCATAGGTTGGGGCAACAATATCATAAAAAATACTTTAAAAAAACGAAAATACTGGCAATTTGAAACGATATATAGTTACAGATCCTTGTATTCTTTTTGTACTAGATTCAATTAAATTGGAACGAAATCTTTCATAATTTATCGAATTCTTCTTTTTTATCTTATCTTAGTTGTTTTCATCTTTTTCTTAGATTCTTAGATTCGAATCCGAAAAGAGTTATATGTGAATTAAAAACCCAAAGGAGGGTCATGTCCAAGGGTAAAGATATCCGAGTAAGTGTTCTTTTGGAAGGTACATGGTTGTGATAAAAAGAGTCTAAATAAGATAAAAAGCGGTATTTCTAGATAGATTACTAACAAGAATCGACACAATACGCCAAGTCGATTGGAATTGAGAAAATGATGTCCCCGTCGTTATATAACAACATATGCTAAAGAGAAAAAAAATACAATCCTTTATTATAATTATATTTATTTAAATCATTGTTATTTTTGGAATAGGAATAAATAAACTATGGAAAAACCTAAGCGACCTCTTTATTAAATCCAAGCGATCTTTTCGTAGACGTTTGCCCCCTATTCAATCGGGGGACCGAATTGATTATAAAAACATGGGTTTAATTTGTCGATTTATTAGTGAACAAGGAAAAATATTATCTAGACGTGTAAATAGATTGACCTTAAAACAACAACGATTAATTACTGTTGCTATAAAACAAGCTCGTATTTTATCTTCGTTACCTTTTCTTAATAACGAAAAACAATTTGAAAAAAAGCGAGTCGACTGCTAAAATTACTCCTTTAAGAAAAAAAAATAGAAATTAAAAATTCGAAATCCAATTTGAATTTAGATTCGAATTAAACATGGATTGATGTTTTGTTCAAAATTAGGATAATTCCATTTGATTTTTTTGTTGGAATAAAAAAGATAATAGGTAACGAAGAATAATTTTTTAAGCATGGTTGTTTATTTTGATAGCTTTATCGTATGATAAAGCTATCAAAATAAACAAATTTCTAGTCTATACCTTCCTGCAGTAAATAAGGGTTTTAAGTTTTTATGATATTATCGGCAATCATAAAAAGACAATTCTCTTTTAATATAGCAATTTGTGGCAACTATTTTACGATTAAGAAGCAAT
The DNA here is from genome assembly GCF_037176805.1 of Vigna unguiculata. Classification (NCBI taxonomy): domain Eukaryota; kingdom Viridiplantae; phylum Streptophyta; class Magnoliopsida; order Fabales; family Fabaceae; genus Vigna; species Vigna unguiculata. The sequence continues at coordinate 42,783 of NW_028196850.1, forward strand.
TGCTTGGTGTATAGACTATTCATTAAATTATTATAAATATAAGATACTTTTTGATTCTCGCGAATTACTGCATTTATTCGACTAATCCATAAACCACGAAAATCTCTTTTTTTCCTATCTCTATCCCGATGAGCCGAAACTAAAGCTTTCAATTTCTGTTGAGTAATAGTTCGGGTAAGTCTTGAATGAGCTCCGCGAAAACTTGATACGAATAAACGAATTTTTGTCCTCCGTTTGTGAGCTATATATCCTCGTTTAATTCTGGTCATTTAATAAATGATATTTTCAGGAATAACTTTTTCATTTTTCAGTTATTCTTTTTTTCTTCCTAGTCTATTAATAACAAAAATGGATTCTTCCGATGTATAAAAAAAAATTCCAACGGCTCTTGCTACTATAACCGCCCCAACCACGATTTTTTATATTAAACATTTAACCTCAAAATCAGAAATTGTATAGATACTAGATATCAAATAAAATAAAAATAGTAAATGAAATAGGACACATATTTTTATAATGAATTGGTGGGTTCCTTCGTTTCTATGATTTTTTTTAGAAATGACCAGGTCCTCTCTATACACCGGAGCCTTTTTATTTTCATTTTTGATTCATTTAATGAATGTTATTGTTAACTTGTACAGTTCACACTCTGTGGCTCTACCCATGCAATATTGAGTAAGTAGGTTTTTTCACAACCAAATCTAATTCTATAGTAACGGTATTTAATTATGAAAATTTGCTGGGTAGCTGACCCTCTTATTCCATTCTTACAAAATCCATCAAAATACATTCATTAAGGACATACTTTATTTTTAATTGAAATAGTATTTTCTCCGCTTAACGGGTAACTTTTTTTTGTTACCGATGGGAAAGTCCTTCTCATATGAAATTGCAAATGTGTATTATTGGTTTTGCACCAATCGAAACCATAAATTTTATACAAGATAGAAGAATGTAAAGAATTATATAATTATATAGAAAAGAATTATATATTAAGTTAAGATAGTGTGAATGTAGTTTTTGCATTCACACTATCTTAACTGATTACCAATACTGAAAAATTTTAATTTGTTTTTTCTTAGTATTTAAGCTGAACGAGTCGCACATACACCCTGGTACACGTTCCTCGACGTTGAGGGCATCCCCGAAGAGCTGGGGATTTTGTGACGTTTCGGATTGGCTGTCTTGTGTTTCTAATAAGTTGTTTCATAGTTGGCATGGTAAGTCGTACTATATATATCTATATTTTTGTATAATGAGCAGGTTTAGATCTATCCTAACCGTGAATTACTTATATTCTATATTCCTTATTTATAGCCTATATTAATTATATATACTATATTAATAGATTAACTCTTAGAGATTTTATTTTAAAATGTAAAGTAAGATAGAGTAAAAAATTAAATTTCCAATCTTGTATTTAATTAGAATAACCTTTGCCACCAATTTTTTATTCAACTGCTACAAGATCTACAATTCCATGAGCTTGGGCTTCTGCTGCTGACATAAAAACATCCCTTTCCATGTCTTCCGATATAACCCATAAAGGTTTGCCCGTTCTTTGTACATAAACCCTTGTGATAGTTTCACGCATTTTCAGTAGCTCTTCCGCTTCCAGGACAAATTCTCCCGCTTGTGCCTCATAAAAAGAACTAGCAGGTTGGTGGATCATTACCCTGATTATATCACTTAAGTAGTATTTCCCTTATCTTGATAAATCTTTTTAGAATTCTTTTTACTATATTGGTAGATTGCTAAAGATTGTCTTTATTCCCAAAATAAAGGTAACAGAAAAGGGACAAAGACAAATAAGATAAAGGGCAAAAAGTATATTCAATAACCGTACAAGCATTTTCTGCGTATTGATGCATACGGCTTTTGTACTTATGCAATTCATTTTTTCCTCTATGGATAGAGTAGAGTATTTTCTTCGATGAATTTTGTTTCTACATTTACAAATTTCTTTTTTTCTATCAAAGAAAAAAGAAGTACAAAATCTACTAGGTCTTTTGGATCCGGATCCTTAAATAATAAACAATAGAATAACCAACTTTCTTTTTGAATCTATTTTTAAATACTACGATGGTTCCGTTGTTTTTTATATCATTTTGGTATTCAACAATCCAAAAGTTTCTTTTTTTTTTCATATATTAAGTTTTCTTCTGATTCAAATAAAAATTGTTACAAGCTTTCTGGTATGAAAAAAAACAAAAAAGTATGCGACACTACTAAAATGAAACTAGGTTTCTTATAGATCAGATAAAATGGAAAATACCCTCTTTTTCATACTACTCTTTCTATATATAATTAAATGATTCAAAAAAATTGCATATGGAATTCAAAATACCATGCTATTATTACTTTGGTTTTTATGGCGAAGGTATAGTATATATAGATAGATATCTATTCTATATATTCTCAAAGAAAAGAATCATTGGCGCCAAGCGTGAGGAAATGCAAGACGTTTGGTAATTGTGCCTCCTGCCAAAAGAAAGGATCCCATTGAAGCAGCTAATCCCAGACATACTGTCTGTACATCTGGTTGTACAAATTGCATAGTATCATAAATAGCTATTCCAGGTATTACCCACCCCCCCGGAGAGTTTATAAACAGAGACAATTCTTTATTCTCTTTCTCTATGCTCAGATATATCATAATACTAATAAGTTGATTCGATATTTCACTATCAACATCTTGACCTAAAAAAAGTAATCTTTCTCGATAAAGTCGATTGATTAGGATTCCATTTTTTCCTTAAAAGCCGTACATGCACCTTTTGATGCATACAGTTCATCAAAAATTATATAAGCAAAAAAGGAATCAATGTGTCGATTTTAATCTTTCTCTTTTTCTAATGGATTTCTTCGAACTAAAAAAAAAGAAGAATATACTTAATTTAGTGAACTATCTTCTCATTGATGTATTGCTTTCATCGAGATCGAAGCCGAATCACAATGTAATTTTCTTGTTTCTGAATGGACTTTTTCAATTCTTTTAGGTTTCTTTTCTACTCTGAGTAAAGATCTGCCCGATTTGGATTTGCACATATAGAACAAATAGTCCAAAACTATGTATTTTTGTTAGAACTTCTTCCTTTTCTGAATTTATTAATGTTTTTTGTAAAATACAATATATAGATATGATAGAAGTAGTGATCGTAGAAATATTACCAATTGGTTTTTTCTACACAGAGCCTGGGTACTTGATTTTATTGGTCCAATTAAGCCAACCATAAATTATTCATAATTTCGAGTAATAATCTGGAAATTTTATCTAAAAATGAAAAAATCGATAGAATAGTACTTCATTACACTTCACGCTCCCCATTTTTTTATCTTTATGATTTCATCATTCTCTTTTGGGGGTGAAAGCGGGGATATCTCGATCGGGGGAGAAAACGGGTAAATCCCATATAACCTACTATATCTGACAAGTCGCACTATATATCAACCCAAGATGCATCTTTATCCCCGGGGGTTCGAAAGGGTACTCTTGGAACACCAATGGGCATAAAATGGACAAATAATAAAGTCATATATCTCACTTTAGTGTGGAAACGTAAGAATTAGCTTATCGTGTTAAAAAAGATTTACTTGATTTTATATTAATATTGCTTTTTTTTATAAAAAAGAAGACTAAATAAAGTCGAGTTGTTATAAATGGGTCATTGGGGTGATAAGCGAATATGTCTGCATTTACTTATTTAAATAGTCATAGAGAAAGTTGTCAACCCCTTTCGTCTCCCCACCATTGCGTATTGTTACTTATCCGGTATAGAATAAATCTGTTTCTTTGATTTCGACAAATATGATTGTTCCATTTTCCAAGAGAATCTACTGAAAGGCTATATTCATTTTTTTCCAGTGCAATAAAGTTACATAGTGTCTATTTTTTGTTGAAGGGGTATTTTTTCATGGGTTTACCTTGGTATCGTGTTCATACTGTTGTTTTAAATGATCCGGGCCGTTTGCTTTCTGTTCATATAATGCACACAGCTCTAGTTGCTGGTTGGGCCGGTTCGATGGCTCTATATGAATTAGCAGTTTTTGATCCCTCTGATCCTGTTCTTGATCCAATGTGGAGACAGGGTATGTTCGTTATACCTTTCATGACTCGTTTAGGAATAACTAATTCGTGGGGCGGTTGGAATATCACAGGAGGGGCTATAACGAATCCGGGTATTTGGAGTTACGAAGGTGTGGCCGGAGCACATATAGTGTTTTCAGGCTTGTGCTTTTTAGCGGCTATTTGGCATTGGGTTTATTGGGATCTAGAAATCTTTTGTGATGAACGTACTGGAAAACCTTCTTTGGATTTGCCAAAAATTTTTGGAATTCATTTATTTCTTGCAGGGGTGGCTTGTTTTGGTTTTGGCGCATTTCATGTAACAGGATTGTATGGTCCCGGAATATGGGTGTCTGATCCTTATGGACTAACTGGAAGGATACAATCCGTAAATCCCGCGTGGGGTGTGGAAGGTTTTGATCCTTTTGTTCCGGGGGGGATAGCTTCTCATCATATTGCGGCAGGAACGTTGGGCATATTAGCGGGTCTTTTCCATCTTAGTGTGCGTCCACCCCAACGTCTGTATAAAGGATTACGTATGGGAAATATTGAAACTGTCCTTTCTAGCAGTATTGCTGCTGTCTTTTTTGCAGCTTTTGTCGTTGCTGGAACTATGTGGTATGGTTCAGCAACAACCCCCATTGAATTATTTGGTCCTACTCGGTATCAATGGGATCAGGGATACTTCCAGCAAGAAATATATCGAAGAGTTGGTGCTGGGCTAGCCGAAAATCAAAATTTATCAGAAGCTTGGTCTAAAATTCCTGAAAAATTAGCTTTTTATGATTACATCGGAAATAATCCAGCAAAAGGGGGGTTATTTAGAGCTGGTTCAATGGACAATGGAGATGGAATAGCCGTCGGTTGGTTAGGACATCCCATTTTTCGAGATAAAGAAGGACATGAGCTTTTTGTACGTCGTATGCCTACTTTTTTTGAAACATTTCCAGTTGTTTTAGTAGATGGGGACGGAATTGTTAGAGCCGATGTTCCTTTTCGAAGAGCAGAATCGAAATATAGTGTCGAACAAGTAGGTGTAACTGTTGAGTTCTATGGTGGTGAGCTTAATGGAGTAAGTTATAGTGATCCCGCTACTGTGAAAAAATATGCTAGACGTGCTCAATTGGGGGAAATTTTTGAATTAGATCGTGCTACTTTGAAATCAGATGGTGTTTTTCGTAGCAGTCCAAGGGGTTGGTTTACTTTTGGGCATGCTTCATTTGCTCTGCTATTCTTTTTCGGGCACATTTGGCATGGTTCTAGAACTTTGTTCAGAGATGTTTTTGCTGGTATCGACCCAGATTTAGATGCTCAAGTAGAATTTGGAGCATTCCAAAAACTTGGAGATCCAACTACAAGAAGACAGGTAGTATAACATTCTTTTGTTCTTTTCTACTTTTTTATAATTTTGAATTTCATATAAAGAACTAGATAAATCTTGATTGGAATCATTGCATTTATTCTTTTTTTTCTTTTCGAAAAGAGCCCCACCCCAAGAAACAGGTATGAAAGCTATAATTGTAAACCACGATTAAATTTATGGAAGCTTTGGTTTATACATTCCTCTTAGTCTCAACTTTAGGAATTATTTTTTTCGCGATTTTTTTTAGAGAACCTCCTAAAGTTCCGACGAAAAAGGTCAAATAATTTTTTATTATCTTAATTGAAGTAATGAGCCCCCAATAGGGAGGGCGCATTACTTCAACTAGTCCCCATGTTCTTCAAATGGATCTCTTAGTTGTTGGGAGGGTTGCCCAAAGGCAGTATATAAGGCATACCCAGTAAAACTTACAAGTAAACCAGATATAGAGATGGCAATTAGAGTTGCTGTTTCCATTATTTTAATTCTAAAGTTTCCAGATCACAATAGATCTATAGGATAAGATCCTTATATTTACAGCGGAATGGTATACAAAGTCAACAGATCTAAATGAATAAAAAAGAGTATTTATGGCTACGCAAACCGTTGAGGATAATTCTAGATCTGGTCCAAGACGAACTGTTGTAGGGAATTTATTGAAACCTTTAAATTCAGAATATGGTAAAGTAGCCCCGGGGTGGGGAACTACTCCTTTGATGGGTGTTGCAATGGCTCTATTTGCGATATTTCTATCTATTATTTTGGAGATTTATAATTCGTCCATTTTATTGGACGGAATTTCTATCAATTAGATTCACAAGAATCGAGTAATTAGTTTATAGAAAGTGAAGCCTTTAGGTTTCTTATTGTTTCTTAGTCTATTCCATGTTGATGTGGTAGTTTGATCGTAGAATTTCTTTGTTTCTGTATTTCCGGAATATGAGTGTGTGACTTGTTTTAATTGGTCCTATTGAAAGTACAGAACATAAAATGGGTCTGTCATCTTGATATAGATGGTTTTATTCCGTCAGATATTTAATCTAGTATCTGGAGCACGGAATATAGAAAATAGATTCTAAAAATCTTAATACTATGATTCATACTAAATATTTAGACCTCGCAACTGGATTTAAAAACCTTTTCAAAGAGTTCTAAAAATATATTGAAAAATTTTGATTCTTTCAAGCTTCTCCAGTTTGTCTTTATTTTGAGCAAAGGACAAACCTTTCCTTGAATTTTTTCATTATATTTTATCTATTCATTGAAGAAGTGATGATCCAGCAATTCTTACTCAGGGAATTTTTGGACTTCGATTAAAAATTGTTTTGAATCATCGTGGTTCTAGTATGAATCTGAGGTTTTTTTTATTCATTCATATGGTCCTAACAAGAGAATCCTTATCAATAATAAAAATTCAAGAATAAAGAAGACAGCAGTAAATTCACATTATACAAATAAAAAGAAGTAAAGAATATTCAAGAGGCCTTAAAAGATCACGATAAAGACGGGTGCGCCGACTTGATATTTTGGCATTATAACAAAAAAGAATAGCTTTCGGATTTTTATTTCTTTTTTATCGTAAGAGAAAATTAGAATCATAGGATTAAATAAAGCAGTTTCAAACTTTCTATTACGGATATCTGTTTTTGTTACAATCAATATTTGGGTATTTTTGTTTGAGCCGTACGAGATGAAATTCGCATATACGGTTCTCTGGGGGGGTTCCTTTGGGTTACCTATCTCAATAAAGTTTATGATTGGTTCGAAGAACGTCTTGAAATTCAGGCGATTGCCGATGATATAACCAGTAAATATGTTCCGCCTCATGTGAACATATTTTATTGTTTAGGGGGAATTACACTTACTTGTTTTTTAGTCCAAGTAGCAACAGGATTTGCTATGACTTTTTATTATCGCCCAACCGTTACTGAAGCTTTTGCTTCTGTTCAATATATAATGACTGAAGCTAATTTTGGTTGGTTAATCCGATCAGTTCATCGATGGTCGGCAAGTATGATGGTCTTAATGATGATTCTACACGTATTTCGTGTGTATCTTACAGGTGGTTTTAAAAAACCTCGCGAATTAACTTGGGTTACGGGTGTAGTTTTGGCTGTATTAACTGCATCTTTTGGTGTAACTGGTTATTCCTTACCTTGGGATCAAATTGGTTATTGGGCAGTAAAAATAGTAACAGGCGTACCCGAAGCTATTCCTGTAATAGGATCGTCTTTGGTAGAATTATTACGCGGAAGTTCCAGTGTGGGCCAATCTACCTTAACTCGTTTTTATAGTTTGCATACTTTTGTATTACCTCTTCTTACTGCTGTATTTATGTTAATGCACTTTTCAATGATACGTAAGCAAGGCATTTCTGGTCCTTTATAGTGAATATGGGTCATAGATATTTGTAATCACTTCATTATCATTTTGTATTTTGGGGAGGATTTTTTTTCATTGCTACAATTATGGATTATAAAACAAAATAAAACATGTATTTAGATATTTTTCTTCAACTTAACAAAAATTGAATTTTTTTTACATACAAAAATAGTTGAAGGGAATTCTCCAAAAAAAATGGATTATGGGAGTGTGTGACTTGAACTATTTATTTGGCCGCGCAGATATATGACTTTATCTTATCTGCCACATTATAATTTACAATTAAATGTGTCTTTTTTCCAACCACCAAGCAAGGCTCTTACAGAGAGGGTAGGCTGGTTTTACTTGAAGAGAATCTTTTCTATGATCAGACTCGATTTTATTCTGCATCAACAGGCTCCATAAGATCCAGTAAAAGAAGTGATGTGATATAGTCTGAATTCTATATAGTATGACAACGCATTCATTTCCTATGCATTGATTTGATTTCTGATACTATTGGAGTGAACAAAGTAGATCTAAAGAACAACGCAAGTTAGGTTATATTAGTAACAAGTAAATTCTTTGTACATAAAAAGTATCAAGATTTTTTTTTGATAGGATAACAATTGCAAAGTTTGAGATCACCCAGAAAGCATTATCAACTTGAAAAGTCTACTCGGGTATTGAGCGTTTACTAAAATTTACTTAAAAAGAACTTAATTTTTTTTTCAATAAAAAATGGTAACTTTGGAAAAAGAGAATAGAATCAAGTTTCTTTTATTATTTAGAATCTTCATATATGTGTGGATAACACATACATTTTTTTCTAGTTTATTCTATAGATACAGTTGAAGAAAAATTTGATTAGTGCTCGAGCCGGATGATGAAAAATTATCATATCCGGTTCTTTTGGAGGATGGATCTATAAGAATTCACCTATCCCAATAACAAAAAAACCTGACTTGAATGATCCTGTATTAAGAGCTAAATTGGCTAAGGGAATGGGTCATAATTATTATGGAGAACCCGCATGGCCTAACGATCTTTTATATATTTTTCCAGTAGTAATTCTAGGTACTATTGCCTGTAACGTAGGCTTAGCGGTTCTAGAACCATCCATGATTGGGGAACCTGCGGATCCTTTTGCAACTCCTTTGGAAATACTACCTGAATGGTATTTTTTTCCCGTATTTCAAATACTTCGTACAGTGCCCAATAAGTTATTGGGCGTTCTTTTAATGGTTTCGGTACCTACGGGATTATTAACAGTACCCTTTTTGGAGAATGTTAATAAATTCCAAAATCCATTTCGCCGCCCAGTAGCAACTACCATCTTTTTGATTGGTACTGTAGTTGCCCTTTGGTTAGGTATTGGAGCAACATTACCTATTGAGAAATCCCTAACGTTAGGTCTTTTTTAAAATTATAAGATTGGTTTCATTTTGAATTCATTTTGAAATAAAATATCATGACATCTGTATTGTATATCTAGGGAGAATTCTTTCTGAACCTACTAATCCCTAGATACATCTATTCCTTTTTAGATATATTCTGACCATTAGGATTTGTTCTAAATATTTAAATTACATATTTTGACCTTTCATTTTGAGTTTAGAAAAAAAATCAATTTGAAAAAATCCTATGTCAATAGATTTCAATTTTATGCAAAATACTTTTGTATTTTTAAAATGTCCAATATAGATTTTCCATCTTCTACGCGAAAATGTTCAAATTTCAGAAGGTCTTCTTGACTGTTATTCAAAAGTTCTAATAATGTATGAATATTGGATCTTTTGAGACAATTATAGATCCTGGGAGGTAATTCTAATTGGTCAATAAAAATAGATTTCAATGCTATTTCTTTTTTATTTTTCCTTAGTTTATCTTTAACCAATATATCATGAAAAGTAAAAAGGGGCAAAGTCACTTTGTCTTGATTTTTTTCTAAATGAAAGTTATCTTCTTCTGCGTGTAAAAAGGGAAGAAATAAATCAATCAAATTTTGGGAGGCTTCATAAAGGGCTTCCTTAGGAGTTAAACTTCCGTTTGTCCATATCTCCAGAAAAAGTATTTCTTGTTTTTCATTCCCATTGACATAAGAATGAATACTATAATTTACATTTCGAACAGGCATGAATCTAGCATCTATATCATAACTTCCGTCTTGAAAGTTTTTTAATGTTTTTATACGATACCCACGATTTCTCTCAATTTTTAATTCAATACACAAATTAACAGGTTCTGTTACGTTGGCTATATGTTGTCTATTATCAACGATTTCCACCGAGGGTGGTAAAATGATGTCTTGAGCGGTTATATATCCAGGACCTTTGAAAGAAATCCATGCGTCCTGTGTTCCATACATATTACTTTTCAATACAATTTTTTTCAAATTCATGAAAATTTCATGTACTGATTCTTCAATACCTATTATGGTAGAATATTCATGTGGTATTTTCTCTGATTTTACACGTGTGATACATGTTCCCTCTATTTCTCCGAGTAAAATTCTTCGGATTGCAATGCCTATTGTATCGGCTTGACCTTTCATAAGTGGGGACAGAATAAAGCGTCCATAATAAAGACGCTTACTGTCTATTCGTGATTCAACACATTTCCATTGTAGTGTCCGAGTAGAGACTCTTAATTTCTCTTGAACCATAGTAATTATTTTGATAAAACTCTTGACTTGTTTTTTTCTCTTGAACTATTTTTAATGTTTATTTTTAGTTTTATACACGTCTTTTTTTAGGAGACCTACATCCATTATGTGGCATAGGAGTTACATCTCGTATAAAATTTAATAGTATACCACTTCTACGAATAGCTCTTAATGCTGCATCTCTTCCGAGGCCAGGCCCTTTTATCATGATTTCTGCTCGTTGCATGCCTTGATCCGATACTGTTCGAATAGCATTTCCTGCTGCAGTTTGAGCGGCAAAAGGTGTTCCCCTTCGTGTACCCTTGAATCCACAAGTACCCGCGGAGGACCAAGAAATCACCCGACCTCGTACATCTGTAATAGTCACAATAGTATTGTTGAAACTAGCTTGAACATGAATAATTCCCTTTGGTATTTTACGAGTATAATTACGCGAACCAATACGTACATTTTTACGTGAACCTTTTTTAGGTATAGATTTTGCCATATTCGATTATTTCAATACAATATTTCATTAAAAAAAAAAAAATAAGATAGATCTAGGGTATGGAGATATCCATTTCATGTCAAAAACGGATCCTTTTCCAATTCTTTTCGAATTTGATATTCGATTTTTTCTATATTCTTTTTATTTGCTTTTGATTAATATCAAATACAATTTTTGAAATCAAAGTTAAAAGTTGAAATATCAATAATATTTAAAAAATGGATTTTTCATTTTCATAGAATAATATATATTCTAGATAATTTTATAATTTTCTCTCTTTTTTTATCTAGTCTATTTTTTTAGAAAGCTTCTGTTTGTTCAAATATTATCCTTGTCTTTGTTTATGTTTTGGATTGAAACAAATTACTATAATTCGTCCTCGTCTTCGAATCAATCGACATTTTTCACAAATTTTACGAACCGAGGCGTTTATTTTCATATTTTACATTCCTTAATTAGTTAATCCAAAATTGTGGAAGAAAATAAAGGTTCCTTACATTTTGAACGTCTATTTGAACGTCTATTAGTGGCTTTCTCAATAAAATAGAAAATAAAGTTGAGATTAAAAAACATCCTAATTCAATTGAGTGACTTCTCTTTTTTATTTTCTTATCGTATGTCCAGAAAAAGTATTGGAAACATATTCTAGAATAGAAATAAAAATCCAATTTGCATTAATTGTATATAAACCTTAAACCCCGGGCAAATAATTTATGGATAAGTTATTCATTTAGTAATTAAATCTTCGTGAATTTCCCTTTTTTTTACAATTCCAGTGAAATCCCTTCTTACATTCATCAATAAATATATCTATCTAAAAAAAATAGATATATTTCTATCTATGAGGGATGAAGTTCTATTAGAAACTTGCGTTTTATCTCTCTTTTTTTTTTTTACATAAATGAAATGGATACAAGTTTCTCATCGAATTCGGATATTAGAAAGATTACCATATATAACATAAAACTTCGCCGCCGATTTTTTCTAATCGAGCCTCTCGATCTGTCATTATACCTCTAGAAGTTGAAAGAATGACAATCCCCATGCCTCCTAAAATTCGAGGGATTTGTTGATAATTGTAATATATTCGTAGACCAGGTGTACTTATTCGTTTTAAATTGAAAAAACTTTTATATGATTCTTTTCTATTTCTTCGATACCGTAGAGTTAAAACTAAAAAATATTTGTCGTTTTCTCTATGTTTTCTGATGTTTTCAACAAAACCCTCTCGTAAAAGTATTTTTACAGTTTTTTCTGTAATGTTAGTAAAAGGTAATTG
>NW_028196850.1:60000-65000 GCF_037176805.1 Vigna unguiculata
ATAGTGAATTTATTCAAGATAATTATGTACTTACAAAATACCGTCTCAATTCATCCTATTTCATCCTATCGAGGATGTGATATGGTTCCAAAGGGTGAACTGGACAGTTCCAATAAGATTTCATTCTTGAACAAAAATCCATTTTGGGGTTTATTTCATCTATTCCATGACCGGAACAGGGGGAGATACACGTTACACCACGATTTTGAATCAGAAGATATATTTCAAGAAATGGCAGATCTATTCACTCTATCAATAACCGAGCCGGATCTGGTGTATCATAAGGAATTTGATTTTTCTATGGATTCCTCCGGATTGGATCAAAAACATTTCTTGAATGAGTTATTGAACTCCAGGGATGAATCGAAAAAGCACTCTTTATTGGTTCTACCTCCTCTTTTTTATGAAGAGAATGAATCTTTTTATCGAAGGATCATAAAAAAATGGGTCCAGACCTCTTGCGGAAATAATGTGGAAGATCCAAAACCTAAAATAGTTGTATTTGCTAGCAACAACATAATGGAGGCAGTCAATCAATATAGATTGATCCGAAATCTGATTCAAATCCAATATAGCACCCATGGTTACATAAGAAATGTATTGAATCGATTCAATTGCAACTTCGAATATGGAATTCAAAGGTATCAAATAGGAAATGATACTCTGAATCATCGAACTAGAATGAAATACACGATCAACCAACATTTATCAAATTTGAAAAAGAGTCAGAAGAAGTGGTTCGATCCTCTTATTTTGATTTCTCGAACGGAGAGATCTATGAATTGGGATCCTAATGTATATAGATACAAATGGTCCAATGGGAGCAAGAATTTCCAGGAACATTTGGACTATTTCATTTCTGAGCAGAATAGCCGTTTTCAAGTAGTGTTCGATCGATTACATATTAATCAATATTCGATTGATTGGTCTGAGGTTATCGACAAAAAAGATTTGTCTAAGTCACTTTGTTTATTTTTGTCCAAGTTACTTCTTTTTTTGCCCAAGTTTCTTCTCTTTTTGTCTAACTCACTTCCTTCTTTTTTATTTGTGAGTTTTGGGGGTATCCCCATTCATAGGTCCGAGATCCACATCTATGAATTGAAAGGTCCGAATGATCCACTCTGTAATCAGTTATTAGAATCAATAGGTCTTCAAATCTTTCATTTGAAAAAAAGGAAACCCTTATTATTGGATGACCAAGATACTTCCCAAAAATCGAAATTCTTGATCAATGGAGGAACAATATCACCATTTTTGTTCAATAAGATACCAAAGTGGATGATTGACTCATTCCATACTAGAAAGAATCGCAGGAAATCTTTTGATAACACAGATTCCTATTTCTCAATGATATCCCACGATCCAGACAATTGGCTGAATCCCGTGAAACCATTTCATAGAAGTTCATTGATATACTATTTTTATAAAGCAAATCGACTTCGATTCTTGAATAATCAATATCACTTCTGCTTCTATTGTAACAAAAGATTCCCTTTTTATGTGGAAAAGGCCCGTATCAATAATTATGATTTTACGTATGGACAATTCCTCAAAATCTTGTTCATTCGCAACAAAATCTTTTCTTTTTGCGATGGTCAAAAAAAACATGCTTTTTTGAAGAGAGATACTATTTCACCAATCGAGTTACAGGTATCTAACATATTGATACCTAACGATTTTCCGCAAAGTGGCGACGAAGGGTATAACTTCTACAAATCTTTCCATTTTCCAATTCGATACGATCCATTCGTTCGTGGAGCTATTTACTCGATCGCAGACATTTCTGGAACACCTCTAACAGAGGGACAAATAGTCCATTTTGAAAAAACTTATTGTCAACCTCTTTCAGATATGAATATACCTGATTCAGAAGGGAAGAACTTGTATCAGTATCTCAATTTCAATTCAAACATGGGTTGGATTCACACTCCATGTTCTGAGAAATATTTACCATCCGAAAAAAGGAAAAAACGGAGTTCTTGTCTACAAAAATGCCTTGAGAAAGGTCAGATGTATAGAACCTTTCAACAAGATAGTGTTTTTTCAACTCTCTCAAAATGGAATCTATTCCAAACATATATACCATGGTTCCTTACCTCGACGGGGTACAAATATCTAAATTTCATATTTTTAGATACTTTTTCAGACCTATTGCCGATACTAAGTAGCAGCCAAAAATTTGTATCCATTTTTCATGATATTATGCATGGGTCAGATATATTATGGCGAATTCGTCAGATTCCATTGTGTCTTCCACAATGGAATCTGATAAGTGAGATTCCGGGTAATTGTTTCCATAATCTTCTTCTGTCCGAAGAAATGACTCATCGAAATAATGAGTTACTATTGATATCGACACATCTGAGATCGCTAAATGTTCAGGAGTTCTTCTATTCAATCCTTTTCCTTCTCCTTGTTGCTGGATATCTCGTTCGTACACATCTTCTCTTTGTTTCTCGAGTCTATAGTGAGTTACAGACAGAGTTCGAAAAGGTAAAATCTTTGATGATTCCATCATACATGATTGAGTTGCGAAAACTTCTGGATAGGTATCCTACATCTGAACTGAATTCTTTCTGGTTAAAGAATATCTTTCTAGTTGCTCTGGAACAATTAGGAGATTCTCTAGAAGAAATACGGAGTTTTGCTTTTGGTAGCAACATGCTATGGGGTGGTGGTCCCGCTTATGGGGTCAAATCCATACGTTCTAAGAATAAATATTGGAATCTCATCGATCTCATAAGTATTATACCAAATCCCATCAATCGAATCGCTTTTTCGAGAAATACGAGACATCTAAGTCATCCAAGTAAAGCAATCTATTCCTTGATAAGAAAAATAAAAAACGTGAATGGTGATTGGATTGATGATCAAATAGAATCCTGGGTCTCGAACACTGATTCGATTGATGATAAAGAAAAAGAATTCTTGGTTCAGTTTTCTACCTTAACAACAGAAAAAAGGATTGATCAAATTCTATTGAGTCTTACTCATAGTGATCTTTTATCAAAGAATAACTCTGGTTATCAAATAATGTGAACAACCGGGAGCAATTTACTTACGATACTTAGTTGACATTCAAAAAAAGTATCTAATGATTTATGAATTCAATACATCCTGTTTAGTAGAAAGACGTATATTCCTTGCTAATTATCAGACAATTACTTATTCACACACCTTGTGGGGGGCTAATAGTTTGCATTTCCCATCTCATGGAAAACCCTTTTCGCTCCGCTTAGCCCTACCTCCCCCTAGTAGGGGTATTTTAGTGATAGGTTCTATAGGAACTGGACGATCCTATTTGGTCAAATACCTAGCGACAAACTCCTATGTTCCTTTCATTACAGTATTTCTGAACAAGTTCCTGGATAACAAGCCTAAGGGTTTTCTTATTGATAATAGTGACTATATTGATGATAGTGACGATATTGATGATAGTGACGATATTGATGATAGTGACGATAGTGACGATATCGACCGTGACCTTGATATGGAGCTGGAGCTTCTAACTATGATGAATACGCTAACTATGGATATGATGCCAGAAATAGACCGATTTTATATCACCTTTCACTTCGAATTAGCAAAAGCAATGTCTCCTTGCATAATATGGATTCCTAACATTCATGATCTGGATGTGACTGAGTCGAATTACTTATCCCTCGGTCTTTTAGTGAACTATCTCTCCAGGGATTGTGAAAGATGTTCCACTAGAAATATTCTTGTTATTGCTTCGACTCATATTCCCCAAAAAGTAGATCCAGCTCTAATAGCTCCGAATAAATTCAATACATGCATTAAGATACGAAGGCTTCTTATTCCACAACAACGAAAACACTTTTTCACTCTTTCATATACTAGGGGATTTCACTTGGAAAAGAAAATGTCCCATACTAATGGATTCGGGTCCACGACGATGGGTTCAAATGTACGAGATCTTGTAGCACTTAACAATGAGGCCCTATCGATTAGTATTATACAAAAAAAATCCATCATAGACACTAATATAATTAGTTCTGTTCTTCATAGACAAACTTGGGATTTCCGATCTCAGGTAAGATCGGTTCAGGATCATGGGATCCTTTTCTATCAGATAGGAAGGGCTGTTTCACAAAATGTACTTCTAAGTAATTGCTCCATAGATCCTATATCTATCTATATGAAGAAGAAATCATGTGACGGGGGGGATTCTTATTTGTACAAATGGTACTTCGAACTTGGAACGAGTATGAAGAAATTAACGATACTTCTTTACCTTTTGAGTTGTTCTGCCGGATCGGTCGCTCAAGACCTTTGGTCTCTACCCGGACCTGATGAAAAAAATGGGATCACATCTTATGGACTCGTTGAGAAGAATTATGATCTAGTTCATGGCCTATTAGAAGTAGAAGGCGCTCTGGTGGGATCCTCACGTACAGAAAAAGATTGCAGTCAATTTGATAAGGATCGAGTGACATTGCTTCTTCGGTCCGAACCAAGGAATCCCTTAAATAGGATTCAAAATGGATCTTATTCTATCGTTGATCAGAGATTTCTCTATGAAAAATATGAATCGGAGTTTGAAGAAGGGGGAGGAGTCCTCGACCCGCAACAGATAGAGGAGGATTTTTTCAATCACATCGTTTGGGCTCCTAGAATATGGCGCCCTTGGGGCTTTCTATTTGATTGTATTGAAAGGCCCAATAATTTGGGATTTCCCTATTGGGCCAGGTCATTTCGGGACAAGCGGATCATTTATGATGAAGAGGATGAGCTTCAAGAGAATGATTCAGAGTTCTTGCAGGGTGGAACCATGCAGTACCAGACACGAGATAGATCTTCCAAAGAACAGGGCTTTTTTCGAATAAGCCAATTCATTTGGGACCCCGTGGATCCACTCTTTTTCCTATTCAAAGATCAGCCTTTTGTCTCTGTGTTTTCACATCGACAATTCTTTACAGATGAAGAGATGTCAAGGGAACTTCTTACTTCCCAAACAAATCTTCCTACATCTATATATA
>NW_028196851.1:0-20000 GCF_037176805.1 Vigna unguiculata
GGTCACTCGCATAGTTCCCTATCCAAGGTGGGAACCCCTTTTTTATTTAACTTTTTTTTAAAGAGGGGAAAATGAAAAATTATCTTTTTTAGATAAAAACTTGAAATTCATTGAAGTAAATCGGTTTTTCTGTCAATCATTCATTGAATGATAAATCACTACAAGTGATGGAGATATGCGATTTAAATAACGGAAAATCCAATATTTTAAAATTGTATCTAAAATGACTGGAAAAGTGGACACAAGACCGGATATAATTTGATCATTTTGAGCAAATCCAAAATCTTTATAAACGAAGCCAAAAAGTAGTTCCCACCCATGGGTTGAATGGAATCCTATACATAAATCAGTTAATAAAAGAATAGAAAAAGCTTTTATTGTGTCACTTAAATTATATATAAATTCTCGAACCAAAGAGTTAATAAGAACAAGTTCTTGATTACCAAGAATAGAATAACCGCTTAGAATAAAGAAACAAATTATATTTGTGGAGAAGTGCAAAATCGTATTCATACGATCTTCATTGTGTGTTTTGATTAATTGGATTGTTTCTTTATAAATTCCAGTACGAAGGTTTTGTATATATGTTTTCGGACATTCCTTTAACATGTCATCTAAGAAAAACAGTTCCTCTAATTCTATGAATTTGTTTAGAATACTCTTTTCTTTAATATCATTCAAGAAAATTTCGGATTGACTAGTATTCCACCAATTAATAAACCAAGATTCCAGACTTTTCTTAAATGTGAAAGAGATACACCAGGGCAAAAAGACTATAGATGTAAGATATAGAAGGGGAATGCTTTTTTTTTTTTTCATTTTTCGTCTTTAATGAACTTAACTTCATCTCTTTCGTCAACTCTATATGATAATAACTTTTCTATCAAGTATAAGCTTCATTACAAGTTATAGAGCTTCTAGATAAATTTAGATTGTATTTTATCATTTTTTTTTACTTAAACTTCGGAAGTTAGCCTTTGCCTTCTTTAATTGAGAAAAAAGAATACATAAATCGAATAAGAAATCGAAAGAATTCACAGTCAATTCCAATCCAATGAAGAAAAAAATATTGTTTCGAAAGGATATTAATTGCTAAGATTCGAAGAAAAAAGGATTCTTTTTAGAAATACACCAAGGAGCACTTCGAGTTATGACTATAATATTCAAATTTCGAAATCAAAAAATGTCCCATCTATAAAAATAAAAATTGAAATATTTTGCAAAAAACAGTTTTTTTTCAAAATATTTCAATCGGTACACTAAATAAATAGGACAATTCTGAAACTTTTTGTGCAATTTTATTTCTAGTTAAGTCCAATTTTCATCAATAAAGAAGCGGTACACCTAAAAAAAAAGATAATTCGCCAGCTCTATTTGCAATTTCTAGTGGAGTCAAATTATCTTCAATACGAGTCAAGGGAATAAACCCCTGTTCTATTGTTTCCATATAAACGAGACTCTCATAAGTAAGAGTACGAGTCAAAATACTTCGTTCTTGAACTCCTGTTATTATTCTGATAGATTTAATCTCGTTCATAGGTATTTTGAGAATAATACGACGATTTTTTCCAGGAAATCCCCAACGAAGAAAACATACTTCTTCTTTATTTTTTTTATCGAAGATATCAAAACCACCGCCAATATCCCACAAAATAATCCACCACAAATAAAAACTAATAAAGAGACCCCCAATTCCATAAAAAGCCATCGCGGCCCCTTGTGGAATAAATGGAAAATTACTAATTTCCTGAGAAAAAAGGAAAAGACCCATACCGAGATAACTGGAAATTGCAACCAACAATAACCCCAATGAACCTAAAAAAATGATAAAGGCTGAAAAGATATTGCTTATTTTTCGAGACTCTGTTATAGAATAGATCAGTACTTCTTTTGATCTTTTTTTTAAAATATTCATTACCCCCTCTTTTTCTTTTTAAGAATAATAATTGTGGAATAAAAAACCCCAGAATTTTACTTGTTTCTAAAGTAATTTTCATCAACTGGCGCTACTGAAATGTAAACCTTTAGGGGGAATTCATCCAATTGCTTCCAGCTCTAAAAAAAAGATCTATAATATTTTTCCCTACTTACCGCCGTATCTAAAAAATCTTGTTTTTTTGAACATAAAGAAATAAAGAAGCCATTGCAATTGCCGGAAATACTAGACCCACTAAAGGAACAAAAATGGAAGGAAAGTTTATCATAAATAAGGGTACCTCGATTTACTATTTGTACTATATCTATTTTTATTTTTGTCGATTTTTATTCTTATTTTTATTAAAAAAGACAGTCTATAATCACTAGAATTCCTATATCTTTATACTTAGTATATAGGAATTCTAGTGATTATAGCTAAGCCGATATATATCAGAATATACCCTTTTATGATTCTTAGTATTTTTTTATTATTCTTTTATTTTATTACTTTGATCCTGTATGTTTTGATTTTGTATTTCAATTCCATAATTTCTTTCCTTTTTAGTCAAAGAAAAGAAATTATGGAATTGCAATAACTCAGTTACAACTCCCTTTAAAAGATTACGCGGTACGATTGAATCAATTAAACCCTTATTGAATAAAGATTCAGCTACTTGTGAATCTTCGGGCACTGTCTTATTCAATGTTTGTTCAATTACTCTTTTACCAGCAAATGCAATATAAGCGTTTGGTTCGCCAATAATGATATCCCCCAACATGCCAAAACTAGCTGTCACCCCACCCGTAGTAGGAGATGTAAGTATCGATACATAGAATAATTTTTGAATTGTTTGATAATAATATAAAGCAGAAGAAATTTTAGCCATTTGCATCAAGCTCAAACTTCCTTCTTGCATACGCGCTCCTCCGGACGAACATACGAGAATAAGAGGTAAAAGTTGATTAGTAGCATATTCTACCAAACGGGTGATTTTCTCACCTACTACGGATCCCATGCTACCTCCCATAAACTTAAAATCCATAATACCAATTGCTACAGGAATACCATTTACTTGACCTGTCCCTGTTTGAACAGCCTCAGTTAATCCTGTTTTTCTTTGATAAGAATCAATACGATCTTTATAAGGTTCTTCTTCTGAATGAAATTCAATGAGATCCAGAGAAACCATGTCTTCATCCATAGGATTCCAAGTACCCGAATCAATCGAAAATTCGATTCTATCTGAACTGTCCATTTTCAAATGATATCCACAGTATTCACAAATATTCCTTTTTGATTTCCAAAATTTTTTATAATTTAATTCATAACAATTTTCGCATTCAATCCACAAATGCGTCAATTGTTCACTTTCATGGAGATTCATATAATTTTCTACTAGAGTGGAATCACTATCATTTGTATCATTCGTACTAGTTATTAAACTAAAACTAGAATTCTCACTTTCACTACAATTTCTGACCTTACCTAAAAAGTAACTATAAAAATAACTGTCATTATATTCGACTATATTACCAAAAATGCAACTATCAACACAGATTTGAGAATGAAAATAACTATCAATGCAACTATTAATATAATTGTTCCAACTAAAAGGAGTATCATACATGGAATGATCGTAATCACTCTTAATAACAGTATTCAGATAGCTAGAAAAAACCCTTAGAAAAGAATGATTGTTGTTAATCTCCAAAGTTTTATTTTCAATATCTAAATATATGGAATAACTGTTCTTCTTATTATCCCTAACTAAAAAAGTTTTATCAGATAGGAAATCCTGTATGTTATCGACACCTACTAAATAATCAAAAGAATTATAACTAGAATTATCACGATCATCCCACCTCTGAATTTTTTTATCTATATCAGTTAAAATTTTGGGTTCTTCGCTTAGACTGGTATTCTCAATAGGACCAAGACTCTCCATTGATTTACTTAATTCACACCTGTATTCGAACTTCCTATTAAGTAACTTAGAATTGAACCACCATTTTTCCATAGAGTTTTTTCCTGTATTTCCATAAAAAAAAATGTATAGTCATTGGATGAAAAATCAAATAATAGAAATATTCCATTTTGAATATTCTATCTCATTTATTTACTATCAAAAAAAAGTATATAAATCAAATAACTAGAATTAATAACTGAAAAAAATAAAGAGCGAGTCAATATTAAAAAGAAATAACAATAAAATAAGAAGAAATATGAAATAAAAAAATCACCTCATAGGGGGGAATCTATTTAAAAGTCCAATTACTATATTTAGTTACTCTTTTTTTTCCTATATTCTCTCTTTTATCTCTATACAATTTTTCATTTTTTTTGAAGATTTATGAAAATTTCATGAATTGTCTGACTATATAAAATTGCATTCTATGATTCTATATAAACAACAAGAAATAAAAAAATGAAGTATGAATATAACAAGAGAGCGGGGAGTTTTGTAAATCTATATACAAATAATCTACACCCCCTTTTTGATTTCATTAATTGAATTTCGTTTGTTGATTCGAGCTAAGTTCTATAAAAACACCTGCCTTTTTTGAAATATGCTGAACAGTTCCTGTAGGTTAAGCGCCCCTTGTCAAGGAAATGAAAGAATAACAGGAATATTGAAATAGGTTTAATTCTTTATAGGATCCACTTTCTGAAGATATCTTCCCTCTCTTTGGGGTCGAACATCCCTTAGCAACAATTCGATAAACAGCTCTTTGGGATAGATATAGATACCCCCCCTCCAAACGTACAGGAAATTTTTATCCCCGTACGGCTCGAGAATATCAAAAATTCTATGTATTTCGAAAATTATGATGTAAAATAGAGCAATAAAATCATCAAATCAATTAAACAATGACTGAAGTATTTTTCTTTCGTATTTTCTTTCTGAAAAAAAAAAACTCTTCCTATTTGTACCTCCATAACACTCAATTTGAAAAATTCTCAAAAAACTAAAAAGAAAACCAAGCAGCAGCTATTTCATTTATTGAGTGGTCTCTACTCCTCTTTCTTGCCCGTATTTCGTTTCTTTATCATTCATTTCTTTTTTCTAAAATTTTTGATAATAGAATTGATGATACAATTTGAAAATGGTATTTCCTTAATTCCCTGATTTTTTAGCTTTTCTTTGAATCTTTGGGTTTAGACATTACTCCGGGAATCTTCAATTTTTTAAAAAAATGGGAGCAACATACCTGTTTTTCTCTGAAAGAATCATAAAAAAAGTTAATTCCTGCGGATAAACTTTTTGATAAAAAAGCAATTTTACAAATTTCAACCATTTTTTTTGAACCTGGCTGAAATAAGATCCTTTCTATTTTTATAAAATAAACAGACTTATTAACTTTTTAGAATTTATTAAATTTTAGATACTTGCTCCCGAGAAATGAATAAATTCGAGTTCCATCATGTACTATTTACATCATTAATCCCTTTCCTGTCCCAAAAACAAAAAAAGGGGTCTAGTGGAACAGAACAAATGATGTCAAGTCAAGATCATGTTCGTTTGTAAAATACTAGAAAAAATGGCGGATATCAAAATCCACCCCTAATTTAATCATGTCTTTCAAGCCGCACGTTGCTTTTTACCACATCGTTTCAAACGAAGTTTTACTCTAACATTCCCTTAGCTTAGATCCAGTATGTAATTATCGAATCGTGAATAGTGATTGATTCATTCGCTACATAAGAATCTATCCTTTTTTTTACGTTTCGGTTTTTCTTATATATAATGAAAACCTTTTTAAAAGTAAAGACATAAATGAAAATGAACTTGATATTCTAGCAATATATTTTCTACTCTATTCTATTTTTATAATTTGTAAAGTAGAAAAATGATAATTTTTTTTTTCAAAAAAAGGAGGGTCCCTTTTAATTATGCGATACAATCTGTATTCAAATATGATATACATCCTAAATAGATATGCTCTGGGACGGAAGGATTCGAACCTCCGAATAGCGGGACCAAAACCCGTTGCCTTACCGCTTGGCCACGCCCCATTTTCCATTTTACATTAATAAAGACTATTATTGATATTGGTTGTTCGTCAATTCCAGTTCAAAAATTTCTATAAAAAAAAAATTTTGCGACTAGTATTTTATATGCGTATCTACATATCTATCTATATCTATAAATGGATATAGATAGATAGGATAAAACTAAATTGATTGATCATTACATACAATTCAATTAAGATATTATATAGAAGGAAGTATGATTTCTTCAATTTTTTTGATTTCAGAATAAAAAATATTTTGAAACTGGAAAAGTTCAAATAAAAGAAGGATTCTCGAGATTCTTATCTTATTTGATTCATTTTTTTACTTTTATTCATAACTCTTTATTTTCCTTTTTATTGTATTATGTATATAATGCAATAAAATTGAAAATTAGAATGAAAAAAAAAAAACAAAAATAACTTTTATTTTTTTTAAAGAACAAAATGTTTGTTATGCTTAATATCTTTAGTTGGATCTGTATTTGTATTCACTCCGTCCTTTATTCCAGTAGTTTTTTTTTGGAGAAATTGCCCGAAGCCTACGCTTTCTTGAATCCAATTGTGGATATTATGCCAGTAATACCCGTACTATTTTTTCTTTTAGCTTTTGTTTGGCAAGCTGCTGTAAGTTTTCGATGATATTTTTAATTTGAATAATGTCGTAAAAAAATTCAGAATTTTTCAGAAAACTAAAACTCGAACATTTTAACAATTTATAAGATCAGATAAGTCTTACAGTGTGACTTCTGGATTCCAATATTGAAATTTTTCAATATATAGGAAAAAAAGGGACCTTCTCATCATTTACGTTTTTTGAATTGAAAAAACCTAATCCGATTATTCGATTGGAACCCCTCACCAATCGAATACCTAGATTACAGAAAAAAAGGATTTTTGGTCAAAAGAATTATTGATAATTTGTAATAAAATAATCTACTCTTACTATCAATTCATTTTCGAAACTCATATATATATATCTCCTCATATCCTAAAAAAACTTCATTTTTTAGAAACTTAGTATCTTAGTATTAAAAGAAACAAAATATGTTGTAATATAAGAGAATCTATTCTCTTTCTTTGTCGTTTTTTAATTATCTTGGAGATTTCATAATGCTTACTCTAAAACTTTTTGTTTATACGGTAGTGATCTTTTTCGTTTCTCTTTTCATCTTCGGATTCCTATCTAACGATCCAGGACGTAATCCAGGACGTGAAGAATAGAATAAGAAAAAAGTGGATTCTGTGTTTTCTTGCTTGTGCGGAATTTTGAAATATTTTTAGGATTTTCTCTATTTTAACATCTTTAACTAGTAAATAAAAAAAACAAGTTCAAAAAAAAATACCAAATTATCAACGGAAAGAGAGGGATTCGAACCCTCGGTACAAGAATTTGTACAACGGATTAGCAATCCGACGCTATAGTCCACTCAGCCATCTCTCCCCAATTGAAAAAAAAAAGAATTACTTTGTTTATGTTATATCACATAAACAAGAAGAACAAAAAGGGAGCTTAAAAAAAAAAGAGACTTGCTTTTTTTTTATTCTTTTTTATCTTATCTATCTTTTTTTTATTATTCTATATATTTTAGTTTTCTTTTTTTCTTTTTATACAGCCAATGAGCCCGGCCAGTACCTAGTCGGGCTCTTTTTCTTTTATTCCCATGAATATTGAAGAAAAATTCTTTATTTGAATATATTTTATTCGAAAAAAAAATATTTGTAAAAATATTTGTAATTAAAAAAAAAATAAGAGATACGGATAGATTCCTATGAGATAAAACCAAAATAAGATAATATAAAAATGTTCTCTTTTCTTACTCCCTCTCTTTTTTCTGGTAACGTAAATTGTATATATATATAACCTTCAGCAAAATAAAAAAATGAAAATTATCCCGTTTTTCAAATTTCATTAGAAGATTCTCTAATGAAACATGTCAATACTCGACTTATTAGAATATTATGCCTCCCATTTCTTTATTTTGTCTGATTGCTTTGTTCAACAAAAGATACAATAATGATATTGTAGCGGGTATAGTTTAGTGGTAAAAGTGCGATTCGTTTCAAGGACCCCCCAAAAGTTAAGGGATCCCCCATTTGATTCATATGCCGATCAAAAACTTTATTTTTTACTTAAAGGGACTCCTTTATACCCCTCGATGAATTATTTGCGGTATAATATACATTATTGTAATTTGTATACAAGAAGAATCAAATCGAATTTGACAAATTGAGTTTTAAAATTATGAAACATAAGTTTTTGGAATTGGATCTATAATCCGAATTTTTTGAGTATTACTAAAGGATCTATGGAGAGAAATATACAAAGTTTCTTTCTAATCGTAACTAAATCTTCCATTTTTTTGCATAGTAAAAATTGAAGCAAAATAGCTATTAAACGATTCTTTTAGTTTACTAGAGACATCGACATTTTTTTAGCTCGACGGAAATTTTCTTCTTTTCCTAAAGATTTTCTGAAATAGAAATAGAGAACGAAGTAACTAGAAAAAAAACATAGATTGTTAGAATATTGCTCTTCTAGAGGGATCATCTAAAAAGCAAGATATTTGAAACCTATTCATACAAAAAGGCTGACATAGATGTTATGGGTCAATTTTTTTTATTGTCCATCTCTTCATTCCGTAAAGGAGCCGAATGAAACAAAAGTTTCACGTTCAGTTTTGAATTAGAGACGTTAAATCAAAATGATGAATCAACGTCGACTATAACCCTTAGCCTTCCAAGCTAACGATGCGGGTTCGATTCCCGCTACCCGCTTCTATTTTATTCTATTTAAATCTATCTTTTTTCTTCGAGAATGAATCTAGAATTCTTAAAGAATTTGTCAATTCTTCATTTTCATTTCTTAATTTAGTTTTAGTTATATATATTCAATTATATTCAATTGATTTTTCTTTTTTATTTTTTTTTTCTTTTATTCTAAATATTTGATTTATTTTATTTTTATAATTTCTAGAATTCTTTATATTTGTTTGATTCTTTAATCTTTTTAATAAGGTTTAGTTAAAAAGGTTAAAGAATCAAATATAAAATAGAAGCGTCCATTGTCTAATGGATAGGACAGAGGTCTTCTAAACCTTAGGTATAGGTTCAAATCCTATTGGACGCAAGTTGTTTGCATATCTAATTTCAACCTTGTCCTTCTATTTTTTTTGATTTATTACATTTTGATTCGAATTCATTATATATAATATTCAAATGAAATAAAAACATATTAAAAGATACTAATTATAAAAATTGGAAAATTGAATTACAAAATTATTTAATGATTCATCAATTTTTTTCTACTTGTTCCTGGAATAAAAAGAGTTCCATCTGTTCTTTAATAGCGTCCTTTAAAAGGGCTTCTGCTTCCCCAGTGAATGTCTTGGTAGAAGATATGATTTCTTTGAATTGAGGTTTATTCGTCTTTAAGTAAGCACGTAACTCAACAAGAAATTTCCTTACCTGTCCAATTTCTAATGAATCAAGATAACCATTCGTTCCGGTATAAATAGTTACTATCTGTTCTTCCACAGTAAGAGGAGCTGATTGGGATTGTTTAAGCAACTCGCGCAATCGTTGACCTCTTGCTAATTGATTTTGAGTAGCTTTATCTAGATCAGAAGCGAATTGTGCAAAAGCTTCTAATTCTGCGAATTGTGCTAATTCCAATTTTAATTTACCAGCTACTTGTTTCATGGCTTTGATTTGAGCCGCCGATCCAACTCTGGAAACTGAAATACCAACATTAATAGCGGGTCTTATTCCAGCATTGAATAGATCGGCCGATAAGAATATTTGGCCATCTGTAATGGAAATTACATTCGTAGGAATATAAGCTGAAACATCTCCCGATTGAGTTTCAACTATTGGTAAAGCAGTCATACTTCCTTCGCCTAACTGAGAACTTAATTTAGCGGCTCTTTCCAAAAGACGCGAATGTAAATAAAAAACATCCCCTGGATAAGCTTCGCGACCTGGTGGTCTTCGTAATAGAAGAGACATTTGCCGATAAGCCTGTGCTTGTTTGGAGAGATCGTCATAAATGATTAAAGTGTGACGTTCACGGTACATAAAATATTCAGCCAGAGCTGCTCCTGTATAAGGCGCGAGGTATTGTAATGTAGCTGGAGAATCCGCTGTTTCAGCTACTACAATAGTGTATTCCATTGCTCCTCTTTCTTGTAAGGTAGTCACCACTTGAGCCACAGAAGATGCTTTTTGACCAACAGCTACATAAACACATATTACATTTTGTCCCTGTTGATTGAGAATTGTATCTGTGGCTACTGCTGTTTTACCTGTTTGTCTATCTCCAATAATTAATTCTCGCTGGCCCCGTCCTATGGGGATCATCGAATCAATAGCAATAAGTCCTGTTTGGAGAGGCTCATATACCGAACGTCTTGAAATAATACCGGGAGCGGGAGATTCTATTAATCGAGATTCCGAAGCTGAAATTTCTCCTCGACCGTCAATTGGTTTAGCCAGGGCATTTATAACACGACTCAAATAAGCTTCACTTACAGGTATCTGAGCAATTCTTCCTGTTGCTTTTACTGAACTTCCCTCTTGTATCAGCAAACCATCACCCATTAATACAACACCAACATTTTTTGATTCCAAATTCAAAGCAATGCCTATAGTACCTTCTTCAAATTCCACCAATTCACCCGCCATTACTTCATCAAGACCATAAATACGAGCAATACCATCGCCTACTTGAAGTACGGTACCAGTATTTACAATTTTTACTTCTGTATTATATTGCTCAATGCGTTCACGGATAATTTTACTAATTTCATCTGCACGAATGGTTACCATGAAAATATCTTAAATTTATTTTTTATAAGAAAAAAATGATGCCTATACTCTATTGTATAATAGAAAGCCTAATCAGTTATTTTTTTATTTCATCATCCCAAACATGCCAATATTAGCACTAACAGTACGTAAATGTAACTCGTTGTTCAAGCAACTATTTAGAGTTCCTAGAGCTCCCTGTAAGGCTTGTTGTAAAACCCGCTGTCGAACTTGATTAATAACTCTTTGTTGTTCAAAATCAATAGCTTCGTTTTTGTAATTTTCTAATTGTTCCAAAGTCGTATAAATTGAATTAATTAAATTCAATTTTTCTCGTTTGATCTCAGAATAGCCATTCACCCGAAACAGATCTGCTTCTGTTTCAACTTTCCTTAAGCGGGCCTGGGCTTTTTCGAGCTGTTCAATGGCGTTTTCCTGTAATTCTTCTGAGTTTCGAATAGTTCTCCAGATTTTCTGTTTTCGATTATCTAATAAATCACGTAATGAAAGTAGACTCTCTTTCCATCCATTTCAAAATGTCTATGATCTCTTCCCGAACCAAACATGAATCTTTCGATTCATTTGGCTCTCACACTCAATTACTTATCGGAAATTTACCAATTTTTTATGTAATGAGCCTATCCTCTCTTCTCTATTCAAAGTGAAAACAATTACCAATATAAGACTAGAATATTCGGAGGACTCTTTTGACCAAACAAATATATGTCAACAAAGTTGTTTTTTTATTCAAATCCAAAGACTTCTTTTGAATTTATACATAGGTCATCCATCGATTACGCATCGTACAAAGGGGAGGTTTAAATTCACCCGTTTTTTATTTCTCGCCATAAATAGGATTCAAGCCATTTTTTTTATCGACATGAGTGTTTTATATCGAAAAAAAATCGAATAATTTTTTTGAAACCGTTTCCTTTCTGTATTAATATAGCGGTAGAAAGAGTACTACACTGCGTATAGACTTCAAACTCTTTTTAACCATGGTAATAGTCCAAAATTTTTGGTAAATAGAGAATCAAAGTGGATTACCAATAAAGCGCGAAATGCTATGGTTCTTTAAGATTTTTCTTAATTTATTCAAAAAAGAAAATGAATTCAGAAGTAATTCGCGGGATTCTGCACATTTTCTTAATTCTAACTAAACTAAAAAGTGCAGTTTGGTTAAATCCAATTTATTCTTTGAAATAAACAACTCGCACACACTCCCTTTCCAAAAAAAACCAGTAGACCTAACACTACACTAAGATTTATTGGATTTGTTGCTAAAATATCGGTATTAAACACGAAACTTCCGGCGGATGGCCAGGAGCCCAAACAAAGGAAAGAATCGGTTATATTTTTCATATGATCTCATCTCCTCTTATGAATAGACTAATTATCTTTCTAATATTCCTATTAGATAGATAATATAATAATCTAATTGGAATATATAATTATAGAATTTGATATAATTTGGATTGGTCAATCAATTGGAAGATTCCCTAAAAGAATGATACTTCTTAGAATTAGATACCAGTTCTTTTATCAATTGCAAAATCTATCTAGTTTGAACACTTTCAAAAAATTATCTTAAAAGAAATAAAATAAAAGAGGGGTTCATTGGACTAAACAAAAAGAAGAAAGAGGGTGAATAAGTATGTGAATACCTTTCAATTAGTCCTTCTCCTGTGTTCTTATCCGAACAGATAAAGAATTGTAGGAGTGAATTATTAATATAATTCGAAAAAGGAAGTCCACATATGTATTTTTATCTTTTTAGGATTAAACAAAAGGATTAGCAAATAAAAGTGCTAATGCTACAACCAGCCCGTAAATTGTTAAAGCTTCCATAAAAGCCAGACTAAGTAATAAAGTACCCCGTATTTTTCCCTCTGCCTCTGGTTGTCGTGCAATCCCCTCTACAGCTTGCCCTGCGGCAGTGCCTTGACCAACCCCAGGTCCAATAGAAGCAAGCCCTACGGCCAATCCAGCAGCAATAACAGAAGCGGCAGAAATAATTGGATTCATGAGAATTTCCTCGTAACCTACATATAAAAGAAAGAAATAGTTAATGATATAATCGACTAATAAATTCTGACTTCATTTTTCAATTACCAAGACTTTTTCAGTTAAAGTAATTAATAAAAATAAGAATTAAAAATTGAAAATAATAGTTATTAAACGAATTACTTCGAGATTTCTTTTTTCGTCTCGAACTACATAGTTTTGGGGGTGAATCTGTATAATCTTTGTTCTTCTCTTACCTTAATTTTGGAATCATTCTTTGAATTCTTCGTTTTTTTATACAATTTCTTTAGTTTTTTAATTTTCAATTCACAATTAGAGCTGAAACGCAAGGACTTTGCTTTTCTATCCCTATAGAAATTGACAGTAATAGCGAGGCCTTTTTTATATAGAAAAGATTAGTTATTTCAGATATATGGTTAGTTCATATAAAACTAGTTCATCTATAATATCATATCACATATACATAGGTTTCTTCTATGCTGTAAACTAATTTTCTTTGTGTTTTAGATTCAATCGAAATTGAAATTCATTCTTTGAAACCTAAAAAACCTTGACTGATCCCCTCACTTCTATTTTTTTTATCATGTTTTTTTTTAAGCTCCCCTTCCCTCTTTTCTTATTCTCTTATCCCATATGGATACAATCAATCTAAATAAATTCATTCGATTTCATTAATGTTTCAAAGAAATATAGGAAATTGGGTGATCTAAATGTTTTTAATTATCTTTTGATCAATTGTTGAATTAAATGTGAATCAAACGAGAATCTACTAACATTCTATATAGTATCTTTTTATCACACATTGTAAACGTAAATATCATACAGAATTCTAATTCTAGCTATTCATTTTTTTTGAATATCCAAACTAATATATACTAATCGAATAGATCTATCTATATCTATCTATATATCTATAGATAGATGTTTATTTTGTAGATTCTATTGAGCCACAATATATGTGTGGCAAGCTAAACAAAAAAGACTATTTTTGAGAAAACTAGTCAATGATGGCCTTCAATGGATTCACCTATATAAGCCGCAGCTAAAGTAGCAAAAATGAGAGCTTGAATACCGCTTGTGAATAATCCAAGGAACATGACAGGTATAGGAACTACTAAAGGTACTAAAGAAACAAGAACAACAACTACTAATTCATCAGCTAATATATTTCCGAAAAGTCGAAAACTAAGGGATAAGGGTTTTGTGAAATCTTCTAATATGTTAATCGGTAAAAGGATTGGAGTTGGTTGGATGTATTTACTAAAATAAGCTAATCCTTTTTTTGAAAGACCCGCATAGAAATATGCAACTGATGTAAGTAAAGCTAATGCAACGGTAGTATTTATATCATTTGTGGGTGCAGCTAACTCCCCATGAGGTAATTGGATGATTTTCCAAGGTAAAAGAGCCCCTGACCAATTAGAAACAAAAATAAATAGAAACAAAGTTCCAATAAAAGGAACCCACGGACCATATTCTTCTCCAATCTGAGTTTTGCTCACGTCTCGAATGAATTCAAGAACATATTCAAATAAATTCTGACCGAAAGTGGGAATGGTTTGCAGATTTCGAATAACTAGAATGGCTGAAACCAATAAGATAGCAATTACAACCCAAGAAGTAATAAGTACTTGGGCATGTACTAGGAAACCCCCTATTTGCCAATAGAAATGTTGACCTACTTCCACAGCAGATATATCGTATAATCTTTTTAATGTGTTGATAGAGCATAATAAAACATTCATATTGTCCTGTCCTCTAAAAAAAGAAGTTGAAAAAAGGGAATTATTTTTATTCAAACATCTCCTTTCCCTTTTGATTTGTCTACTTTCATTTTTGATTTTGAATACCGATACTAATTACATAAAATTTTTGTTTGTTTTCTATTTTCATTTTTGTGCAATTTCTTACTAGTATAGTAAGCGATTCCATAAATCTATGAACCCCTCGAAGCAAATTCAAGAATTTTTTATCTTATTATTAATCAAGAATTTCGTATATATCTAGACCGACCCTCACAAATTGCAAAAACTAATTTGTTAAGAATTAATCGAATTGAGGCTATAGCATCATCATTAGCTGGAATTGAAATATCAGCGAGGTCCGGGTCACTATTTGTATCAATTAAACAAATTGTTGGAATTTCCAAAGTTATACATTCTCGAAGAGCCGTATATTCTTCTTGTTGATCGACGATTATTACAATATCTGGTAAGCCCTTCATATATTTAATGCCGCCAAGATATGTTTCCAATTGAGCTAATTGTCTCTTCAATATAGCGGCATCTTTTTTTGGAAAACTATGAAATCTCCCCGTCTTTTGTTGCATTCTCAAGTCCCTGAACTTTTGAAGTCGTGTTTTTGTAGTATACCAATTCGTTAACATACCGCCGAGCCATTTTTTATTAACATAATGACACCGAGCTCTTATTGCAGCCCGCGCTACTGAATCAGCTGCTTTTTTTTTTGTACCAACAATTAAGAATTGTTTTCCCCCACTTGCTGCATCAAAAACTAAATCACAAGATTCTGATAAAAACCGAGCAGTTCTAATAAGATTTGTAATATGAATACCCTTACGCTTTGCAGAAATATAAGGTGACATTTTAGGATTCCATTTTCTAGTACCGTGGCCAAAATGAACACCAGCTTCCATCATCTCTTCCAAAATTATGTTCCAATATCTTTTTGTCATTTATAATTATCCCCACACTTTTCTTTCATTTCCAAATAGAAATTAGATCAATTTTTTGAAATGAAAGAAAGAGACCCAGTATACTGAAATAGAAAAAAATAAGTGTTCCGAAGGAACCTTCTCTTCTACTGAAAATTTGCCGTTGATAAAAAAAAGATCGGGCCATTTTTTCTATTTCATTGAATATGATTCGTTTATTTATTATGTTTCTTTTATTATACAAAATATATACAAAATAAAGTGACCGGAGATGAATACGACCTTAAGAATCATTATTTTAGGAATTCTTAAATCCTAGATTATTTTGATGTATCACATAAATTCTTTTTTTTGTTTCCGGGGTAATCTTGTTATATTGCCTTTGCTTTGAACGGTATATTATTCTTTTGAATCCAGTACCAACTGGCATCATTCCCCCTAAAACAACGTTCTCTTTCAGACCTTTCAACCAATCTATGCGACCCCGGAGAGCGGCTTTTGATAAAACTCTAGCAGTTTCTTGAAAACTTGCTTCAGATATGAAACTTTGAGTATTCAAAGATGTTTTTGTTATCCCCAATAATAGAACTCGATAGCAGATCGACTCTTCTAAGGAACGCCCAGCTCGTTCGGCCCGCAACAATCCAATTAGTTCGCCAGGCAAAAAAACATTAGACATTCCATCTTCTGAAACCAATACTTTTGATGTTATTTGACGCACAATAATTTCTATATGTCTATTATGAATGTGAACTCCCTGGGATCGATAAACTTTTTGAATTTGATTAACCAAAGAAATACGACTTTGCGCTATAGTTAGCTCAGCACTAATGAAGAATCCCCAAGGAATGCCAAGAATTCTTGTTATACGCCCATTCCAAGTATCCACTCTCTTTTCTAGGTTTATGGATATTGAATCAATCGAACGAACTTCCAATACCTGTTCTACTTTTGGAAGACCTTGTGTTATATCACCTGATCTCGATTTTTGATATATAAATGTAACTAATATATCTCCTTCAGAAAGTATTTCTCCATAATGACCATGAACAGTTGTTCCAGGAGTCGCCAAATAAGGGTTAGCCGATCTTATTCCTACAGAATCCATTTGAACAGTTAGAATTTGACCCGATTTAAGGTGTGGTTCATTTTTCGTTTGAACTATACATACATTTTCGCAAATAAATTGACCAAGACTTATTATGGGAAACGTTTTTTTTTCACAATAATTATGATGGAAAAAATGCCAATTCAAATAGAATGGATTTAAAAGGATGTTACTAGATAGATCAGATTTATAAATGATCTCGTTTTCGTCTATTAAATAATATTTTAATACTTGAAAAGTTTCTTTTAATTTGTCAAGTTGCCCGTTTTTATTTATCGAGATCTGATTATTAGTAATTAAAAGGTAAAAATAAAAATGGGCAACTTGAAGGGCTATTCCTAAAGGACCTAACGAATTTTGAATTGGAATCAGAGGATCTCTTTGAATTGGATTTATTTCTTCTTTTATCCCATTGTAATATTTTCCATCGTGGAATGATCGTATTTGAAAACAATTCGATGATGACAAAATTATTAAAGATCGGCATTTCTCATTTCTATTCAACAACATATGAATAGTTCCATGATTTTGACTAAGTGATTGTTGAACTTTTTCCCTCGGATCTATAAAAAAAAATGGATTGATGTTGGTCCAGTCCGACTCATTATCCAAGATAAATCTTGAACCGAGCGGATCTTTCCTTTTTCTTATATATGAAATATGGGATTTTCCTAAGTCCATTTTTAAGAAATATCTAACCAAACCTTTTATACTTAGTTCAACAAAAGAAGCATGCCCTTTTTCGATAGAAGACAATTTTTTGTCTTGATCCCAATTTAAGACTAAACAAGTCCGAACTAATTGAATACTTGTATTAGAATTAGAAATTCCCCGAATTGATTTTCCATTTCCAGAAAGAATATAATGAATAATTTGAAGTTCCAAATTATCTCTTTCTTGTAACATATCTTGGGAAAAAAATTGGATTAAATTGATCCTATCTTCTATTTCATATAAAATGACCGGTCGAACCAAAACAAAATACTTTTTTTTCATAATTGTGATCCATTGAGCATAGATCCAATTTTTCATTTTTTTTTTTGATCCTTTTGAATTTTTTTTTACCGTTCTCGGTGGTATCAACATGGCACTGTGCCGGGATATCTTATCCATTTCTCCGGGAAAATAGATATTCCCGGAAAATATTTTTAATTGAATCTTTTTTTTTTTCTTCTCCAATCGAACCAACCCGCTTACTTGACTTCTTATATTTACAGTGATTGGTGTATCTACTTCAATAATACTATTGTTCCGTACCATTATGGAAGAAAATTCTGGTAAAATATACACTTCTTCGGGAATGAAAAAAAATTGATCTACTTTAATTTGGTATTTTGTCTTAAATTCTTGAATTCCTGGATACTCGATTAAAAAATCCTCTTTTTTAAAAATGTAATTTATATCAATAGTCCTATATTTAGTAATACCCGAGCTCTGTGTTCGGTATTGAGGATCATCGAAATAAGCAAAAATACTATTTCTACGAAAAATACCATGGATTGGTATTTCAATCGAGATACTGGAATCTAACATTAGTGCTTTGTCTCGTTCTTGAATCGATTGGAATTGAAATGGAATAATGAATCGATTTCTCCGCCTCTTTGCTAATAAATCCGTAGTATCGTGAAAAATAGCAGGATGTGTAAAATGACAATGATCTTTACATAGGATTTGATTATTTTTTGAATAATCTGAAATCCTTCTTTCTTTTTTTTCAGAAGGAGTGAAACGAAACAAATTATGTCTTACTTTATTATTACTTGCTAAATGGTTACAAATATCTCTTTCTCCTGTAGAAAGATAATGAATGTTCAATTGATCTTGATCTTTTCGGGTTGAAAAAGAGACTGAAGCGGATCTGTCTGATTTTCCTGATAAAATCCATAAATGACTTGTTTTTGGTAAGATATGGACATTACTATATTTAAATTCTGATGCATGATACACATCCGTACTCCAATGCATTTCTCCTTCTAAGTCAGAATAAACATGTTTTCGAACTTTTTCTTTTAAATTAAAAGTATATGTTCCTGCGAGAATCTCGGCAATCACTTGTTCTGATTTTACATATTGATTATTTTGAACTAATAGAAAACTTTTTGGTGGAATAGTCACATTATGTATAATGTCACCATTTTCAATACTAACATACAAGTCTATATAACATAGAAAAGCAGGATGCCCGTGACGTGTACGTGTAGGATGAACCAAATCCTCATTGAATTTAATTTTTCCATTATAAGGTGCTCGCACCTGTTCGGCAGTCCCCCCTGTGAATACTCCGCCAGTATGAAAAGTTCTTAATGTTAATTGAGTGCCCGGTTCTCCAATGGATTGGCCCGCAATAATACCTACAGCTTCTCCTAATTCCACCAAGTGACCTTGAGTAGGACTTTGACCATAACACAATCGACAGATCCAAGATGTATTCCTACAGGTAAAAGGAGTTCGTATAGATATTGGTTGTGTTTGAAAGGTTTTCAATCGATTGAAAAGTCCAATTCCAATATCTTGATTTCTAATGGCAATGCATCGTGAACCTCTGTATATATCGTCTGCTAATACACGACCAATTAATGTTTGTGTCCAACTACTTTCCGGCATCGTTTCATTCTGGGTATTTACTGAAATTCCTCGAATGGTACCACAATCTGTTCGACGTATAACAATATGTTGAACCACTTCAACAAGTCTACGTGTAAGATATCCAGCATCTGATGTTCGTACAGCAGTATCTACAACCCCTTTACGAGCTCCGTAGCAAGAAATTATATATTCTGTTAAAGATAGCCCTTCGCGTAAATTGCTTTGAATAGGTAAATCAATCATTTGTCCTTGTGGATCCGACATTAATCCTCTCATACCTACTAATTGGTGTACTTGAGATGCATTTCCTCTAGCTCCCGAAAAGGACATTATATGGACTGGATTAAAAGGATCGGTCATTCTAAAATTAGGATTCATTTCTTGTCGAAAATATTCACTTGTAGCATACCATATCTCAATGGATTGGCGTAATTTTTCTACTGCATGTACATTTCCATAATGATGCTGTTTTTCCAAAATCAAATTTTGGTGTTCAGCATCTCGGACTAGCCATCCTTTCGAAGGTATTGTTAAAAGGTCATCAATTCCTAATGAAATGGATGTAGCCGTAGCTTGGCGGAATCCCAGAGTCTTGACTTGATCCAGGATATGTGATGTATATGCCATTCCGAAGTGATCTATTAATCTGCTAATAAGTCGTTTAATGGCAGTTCCACCTATCACTTTATTGTGAAACATTAGATTGGTCCGTTCTGCCATAAGTACCTCCCTATTCCACTCAGTGGGATTCATTCAGTTCAACAATGGATTTGAGTCAATGATTGAAAAACTGCCTTTTCTTTATCTTAATTTGTGTAGAAATTGAGAAATTAAAAAACTAAGATCCTTGTTAAATGTTAAATCATGAAGATT
>NW_028196851.1:25000-32500 GCF_037176805.1 Vigna unguiculata
TCTCCCATGAACTATTTCCGTCAATGGATTAGTTTGATCCAAAACTTGAGATAATGGGTGTGTAATCCAAAAAAAGATTCATAAGTCGTTGTTAATGGAGTTGAAGTCACCAAATTCTGAGGAGTCGGTATCAATTTATGTCTAATTGCTCCACATATAGTTCCTCTAACCATATTTTCTAAACGAACCAGGGCCAATCCAAATTGATCTTGTAATAGATCTGCTACAGAACGAATACGTTTATTTTTCAAATGATTTATATCGTCAAGTAGAGCCATTCCAAATTTCATGCCAATCAAATGATCCGCAGCTGTCAATATATCTCGCGGTAACAAAAATGTATTGTTCTGGGGTATATCAAGATTAAGCTTTTGGTTGATATTTCGTCGACCAATTTTTCCTAATTCACATCTTTGTTGAAAAAATTTTTTTTGTAATTCTTTCCATAAAGATTCAGAAAATACCGGATCTCCGCCAACACAAGCAAATTGTCGATAAAACTCCAAAATGGCATTTTCTTTTGACCCAATTTTTTTTTTATCCTTATCATTTAGGAAAGACACGAAAATTTCAGGATAACAAACATTTTCTAGAATTTCGCTTAAATTCGAACCCATAGCTGATGATAGAACTAGAATAGATATTTTCTGTTTCCTACTCACACGAGCCCATATCCTTGCTTTTTTATCAATCTCTAATTCTAATCTACCCCCCCAGTCTGATATTATAGTGCCAGTATAGACCGGAATTCCGTTAGGGTCCAATTCTGAACGGTAATAGATACCAGGACTTTGCAATATTTGATTGATTACTATTCTGTATATTCCATTTACTATAGAAGTTCCCAGAGAATTCATTAGAGGAATATTTCCAACAAAAATAGTTTGTTTTTGTATATCTCTACTACTTTTCCAAATTAATCCCGCGGATATATATAATTCAGCAGAATATGTAAGTGATTCATATACAGCATCTTTTTCGTTTATCAAGGGTTCTAATAATTGATATGTTTCGGCAAATAATTGAAATTCAATTTCTTGATCTGTATCCTCAATTTTTGGAAACTTAAAAAGCCCTTCTGTTAAGCCCCGATCAATGAACCTACAAAACCCTTCAAATTGTATCTGATTCAATCCAGGTAGTGTAGACATTTCTTCATTTTCACTCCCAAGCATTTTCAATTTCCCCGTGAATTTTATCGAAAAATATTCCACGATTTGCTGTCATGCTTCATCAAATCACATGAATCCATTTAGCAATATTGGAATTTCTATTCTTTATACTGAATTACATGAAATCTTACCTAATCCCGTGTATCAAATATTTCTTAGTGTATGAAATACCTATTATGAAAAGAGAAAGAAATATTAGAATTTGATACTCAACTTCGAAGGAATTTGCAACAAAACAAACAGATAGAATCGAAAGTCTAATCTAAAAAAGGATTGGAAATTTCTACGGGCATTTCAATATTTTTTTTAGGAATCTAAAAAAATGCATTTCATTTCTATCATTATTATGATATTACATATTCAAATTCAATTGGATACAAAAAAAAATCCATTCGAAATTGTCAAGAAAAGATATATTTTGAAGTGAAGTATTTTGGAGAGAATTGGGGAGAATATGATTAGAGTATGTTATGTGTAATGTAATAAGGCTTGTATTTTTGAAACATGCATATATTTAACTGCAGCTATAGATCTGTCTCTAACTTTATTGCAGTCATATTTGTTCAGGATAACAAACACATAACATGTTGTGTGAATTTTTACAAATTTTCTATTGAAAATTGTAAAAAAAGAATAAGCACGATAATTTCTTGAAAATACCGTATAGTATTGGTATTCTATATCTATATAGATATGGATAAGATACTCGATTAGATAATATCTGTGTAACAGATCAAATTGATATTCTAGGGTTTACATATATTGAAAGTTGCTGTTATAATTAGAATGAACAAAGTTAAAAAAAAAAGCAATATTGATTGGTTATGTATCAATTTTTATTTTCTGATCTCATTAAGAAAAAAAAATTTCTATTCAAATATTCAAGAATAATTCATAAAAGAATAGTTAACGGTTGCGATTTGTCTCAAGATTGTTTTTCAATTTTTCAATAGAAAGAAAAGGGGGGAGTATTCTCAAAAACTTCATATCTATATTTTTATTGGCGGCATGGCCGAGTGGTAAGGCGGGGGACTGCAAATCCTTTTTCCCCAGTTCAAATCCGGGTGTCGCCTGATCGATAAGAAACTGTAAATGAAAGATTATATTACGTTTTTTTAGAAAACTTTTTTTCCAACAGAAGCAAGCGAGGGAAAAGGAGTCTTGAGAATTGCGTTTGATTCGAAATTATAAGCATCAGTAGCTTAAAAAATGTTGTAAATATTTTTGTCTCGAATTCAAGGAAAGATTCTAGTAGTGAAAAGGAATCCATAAATTTAGAAATGATAGTTCGTTCACTACACAACTATTGTAGTGTCTGTCTCCTGACTGGGTCTTTTATTAGATTGGATTAAGAATAAGTCGGATAGGAAAGTCCATTTTTAGGTAGAGAAAAGGCAGAAGAAAAACCTTCTATACAGACTAATTTAAAGTTTATGAGTGCTTCCACATTTTATCAATATTATTTATTTAGATCAATTCTATTTAATAGCTTTAATTTAGCTAATTCGCTTTCGTAATATTCAAAAAAAGTATTCTTTAGATTTTCATATTCTATATTCTAATAAAATTAAAAAGTTTTGATTCTAAAATCGAATAGAAAAGAAAAAAAGTTTTTTTAATTATTTTAGAGAACGAATTGGGAGACATTTAAGGGACTATTTCAAATAGAAAGAAGAGTATAAGTATGCAAATGAATCTGTCTTGATTCTTTTTTTATGAAATCCTTAAGGAAATGATAAAAGAGAAATCTTAATATTCCCACCTGGTAGTAACATTCATTGACTTATAACTTCCTATAATTTTTTTATGTTTAATGTTTTATGATTTTACTAAAAATAATCAAAAAAAACTTTTTAGATGTTCTAATAACTAATAAATAGAATGAATTCTTGTTTTTCGTGAATGATGTTAGCCCAGAATCCTTTTTTTGACTCTGTAATAGCAATTCCACTATTATAGTATAGTATTTTTAGCGAATAATACAAAAAAAAGAATAGAATAAAAAATTTGAAAAAATAATGAAATAGTTCCTTCATATTTATAGAGATAGGAGACAAAATTTACATGGATATAGTAAGTATTGCTTGGGCTGCTTTAATGGTAGTTTTTTCATTTTCCCTTTCCCTCGTAGTATGGGGAAGAAGTGGGCTATAGGGATACTAAAAATTGAGTTAAGGGATCCAAGTAACCTTGTTGATTTCTACCTGAATTTTTGAATTTCGAAACTATTGAATGAAAATATTTCATTTAAACTAATACTAATTAATTGAGTTCAAATAGAAAATCTATCTTGATTCTATTATATTTTAGTAGTGTAATGTATTCTATGTATCTTATAGGAATTGAAAATACTCTTTCAATCAAACAAATATTTTCATTATTCCCATATTCCTATTTTGAGAAAAACAAGGGAATCAAAAAGAAGAAGAAATGGATTCCTATTCCAATCAAATTTTTCTTAAAATTTCTATTTCGATGAACTGACGCTTAACCTGGTTATATAGATATATATATATATGGAAAATGGCGGACCGTGTAATAACCATTCCTGTTTTTTTACCCCCTTTTTTTCCTAAGATACCGGAATTGTTTGTAAAAAGAATCTGAAAAAAAAAATTGGACGCAATTCTCAGATAGTAGAAATCAAATTGATTTCTACTATCTGGATTACGCTGATTGTACGATCATTTTTTTAAATCATTCATAAAAATGAAGAAATCATATTTCAGTGAAATTAGTCACTTTTACTTACCGTTTTTACATAAATTATAAGTAAAAAAGCAGTAGGAACTAGAATAAACAGTGCAGTAGCAATAAATGCGAGAATATTTACTTCCATAATCTTTATTATGTTCTATTTCTCTTAAATTTCTAAAAAAAAAATTCGGGATTTAATCCCATAGAAATGTTCAATCTTTCAACAATGGTATAAATTGGATTTCAATGATATCAAATCGGATCAATATCATGAATCACAAAATCTGAGCTATCAAATCAACTCATGAAATAGTATAACATAGGAAGATCTTTTATCCATACTAAATAAAACAAAAAAACATTTATTCTTGATGAAAGTCCAAAATCCCTTTCCTTCCTTTTTCGGCGAAACAAATGAAAAAGCAGGGGGGGGCCCCAAATAAAATTTTGTTTATCAATTTGATTCCCTACAAATACACAAAAAAGGAATTTATTTTTTATTTTTTTGGATTTATATCCAACGGGATTGACGGGGCTCGAACCCGCAGCTTCCGCCTTGACAGGGCGGTGCTCTGACCAATTGAACTACAATCCCAGGGAAAGGGGTGTACTGTATAAATATTTTTACGGACCGTTTCTGTCAAACCTTTTCTTTTTCTATTTCGGATTCGAACCTTTTTGTTGTAAATGAAAAAAGCGCATTTTTTTATATATTGATATGTATATCGATATCCACTTTAGTGAGATCGACACAAATTACTCGTAATCCGTTTCTTATTCTTATTCTATTAACAAATCGATTGAAAATTGAATCAATGAAAAAAAAATATTTTTTTTTTCAATTTTTCCTTATATTTTCTACTTACAGATCTTGACATGAATACCGATTATTAACAAGATTTTGAATTTGTGGAAAGAAATATGGAATACAGAAAAAAAAGAAATAACCTTAGATATGTTTAATATTTTGATTCTTCCGTATCATAGCACATCAGTCATTTCCAGAGAACTATAAATGGGTTATAGAATTTCATAGTGGATCGGCAAATTCTTGGGCCGAGCTGGATTTGAACCAGCGTAGACATATTGCCAACGAATTTACAGTCCGTCCCCATTAACCGCTCGGGCATCGACCCAGCACAATAGGAAGAATACATTTCAGTTTTTATTGAAAATTTTTGATCAACTTCCTTTCGTAACACCCTACCCCCAGGGGAAGTCGAATCCCCGCTGCCTCCTTGAAAGAGAGATGTCCTGAACCACTAGACGATGGGGGCATACTTGCCCGACCGCCATTATACTACGTTCATAGTATGAACAGTTTTTTGCAATTGTCAATATAATGATATGATTCGATAAAAAAAAATATTTTTCGTTCTTTCATAATTCCATAGAAATTTTTTATTAATCATTTATATTTCTAAATTTTTTTATTCCAGTCATAATAAGAAAAAAAAAGAAGTAATGTTCCAATAAAGAGAAAATTCTTCACAGGAATGATTCGTTTGTTGCAAAGGACGAGAGGTTAAAACTTCATTTCTATCATTTATTACTAATACTAAGATTCGATAGGTAGATTTATATCTAATACTAAGAAAAAAAACTTTGGAAAATAGAATTTTTCAATAAAAAAATAAAAATTTGGTTTAGGGACAGAACATATTGAATCCATTTTA
The DNA here is from genome assembly GCF_037176805.1 of Vigna unguiculata. Classification (NCBI taxonomy): domain Eukaryota; kingdom Viridiplantae; phylum Streptophyta; class Magnoliopsida; order Fabales; family Fabaceae; genus Vigna; species Vigna unguiculata. The sequence continues at coordinate 30,546 of NW_028196851.1, forward strand.
TCAATGATTCGATTTTATCAATGTTTCGATGAAATATTTTATTTTGTGAGTACATTTATGTATCAATAAAAAGAATTTAGTGTTATGATTAGAATGACTTCAAGAATCCATTTTGAAATAATATATTTGATATGGATCAAATCCAATCTTAATCAATTCTTTTTTTTAACTATATTCTATTCACTAGGTAAATCCAATTTTTTGTTCTTTGATGAGTCATTATACAAATAATAGATATTGATGTACATGTATTCTAATCCCATTTATATCATTTAATTTATATAATTTATATAAATTTATAGAAATAATTTATATAAATTTATAGAATAAGTATACACAGTAACAAATATATGTACTAGTCATGCTAGTTCCTTATTTAGAAATTGAAAGAAAGAAAAAGGGCCCTTTTAACTCAGTGGTAGAGTAACGCCATGGTAAGGCGTAAGTCATCGGTTCAAATCCGATAAGGGGCTTTTTACTTTTTTTTTCAAAAGCAATAGTCTTTCTATTTGAAGGAAGAATAAAAAGATTCTTGATATTTTGAAAAAGTTTCTATTTGTAATAAAAAAGAAAAAGTGTAAAATTCAATAATGGAAAAATAAAAAAAAGTAAGTGGACCTAACCCGTTGAATTATATTTATATCTACTATTCTGATATTCAAATTTGATAAAGATTCAATTCGAACAATTTTTTTTCTTTTTAAGACTTTTTTCGTTTAGACTCCCTAAGAATCTCTGAATATTTCCAATGAAATCTTCTTGTTTCTGAACTAAGAAAAAAGGTTATGCCTTTTCTTTACTCAGAAGGGCCTTAATACGAATTTCAAGTTCCACCAAACAAGTTTTTTTAAAATTAAAATGAAACATATTTTTTTCCATAAATTTCTATTATTTCTATAAGATTAGATAGAATCTTATAGAAATAATAGAAAAATACATTAAATTATGTCTTCACATATCAAATAGTTTCTTTTCATATCGATGTGTACGATATTTTTCCAGCAATTCATATATATGAGACAAAAACTTTCATTTACAGTTTTTTCTTTTTATTATAGTATTTATAAAAAAAAATGAAATACTAAAGAAAAAACTGTAAATGAAATAGAAATTTAGAAAACCTATGATCCTACAGTAGTTTCCTAGACAAAATAGAAGTCAATTCACAACCAAACTTCAAGAATAAGTTTCTTTGATGAAAGGAGAGAAATATGTCTGAAGATCCGCTAGGTATAAGAAGTGAAACAGGGGATCATTTGTTTCTTGAACAGTTCTGAAAAAAAAATTTCTATCGGATTTTGGAGTCATAGCAGATTTTATGATTGATGACTTGGAAGATTTTTAAGAATAGATAAGGAATAACCACATCGAGTTCATGGATTTGCCCTAGATATCAATAGACCCATAAATGATTTTTTATTCGAAACCGATTAGAAAACAAGGGAAAGTATACTTATATATTCTATATATATATAGAGAGAGAAATGAATAGAGATAAATGATCAAGGTCCGTCCCATCTCTGAAAATGCTCTATGAGGTGTTGGGAAATGGTTGAAGTAGTTGAATAGGAGGATCGCTATGACTATAGCTCTTGGTAAATTTACCAAAGATGAAAATGATTTATTTGATATTATGGATGACTGGTTGCGGAGGGACCGTTTCGTTTTTGTGGGTTGGTCCGGTCTATTACTCTTTCCTTGCGCCTATTTCGCCTTGGGGGGTTGGTTTACAGGTACGACCTTTGTAACTTCATGGTATACTCACGGCTTGGCAAGTTCTTATTTAGAAGGCTGCAACTTCTTAACCGCTGCAGTTTCCACTCCCGCTAATAGTTTAGCACACTCTTTGTTGTTACTGTGGGGTCCTGAAGCACAGGGAGATTTTACCCGTTGGTGTCAGTTAGGCGGTCTGTGGACTTTTGTTGCTCTCCACGGTGCTTTCGGATTAATAGGTT
>NW_028196851.1:35000-62500 GCF_037176805.1 Vigna unguiculata
CCAGCATGCCTTTTTGTGAAGTAAAAAAACTATCCTCGATCCAAGCCTCAAAAGGGTTGATAATAAACAAAATCAATGAATTCATGATAAAACCCTTCTGCGTTTTTCCATTTACAAATTTTTTTTTCAATGAATATTAAGAAAGGCATCCAGGGGTTGAGGGATCAAATGGTAAAGTTCTTTTGTTGGTAAATTGGAGGATTAGAAACATGACTATTGCTTTCCAATTAGCTGTTTTTGCATTAATTGCTATTTCATTTATTTTATTGATTAGTGTACCTGTTGTATTTGCTTCTCCTGAAGGTTGGTCAAATAACAAAAATGTTCTATTTTCCGGTACATCATTATGGATTGGATTAGTGTTTCTAGTGGGTATTCTTAATTCTCTCATTTCTTGAAGTTCTTTTTATTCTAGATTAAAAATGAAATGACCCCTCCCTCAGAATTCTTTCGGATTGTCAGCCATAAAGGGAATAGATCAGTTCCTAAAAAAAAAAAAGAAAACTATAACACATTACATTCTAAGGGGGAGTAAACTTCTTCTATTGGAAAAATCTTATATCTTATACTTATATGGTGGTACATTGTGAAACTAAAAGAAATAAAATAGAAAAAATGAACTATAAAAATTTGAATTTCATTTGAATATTCTATTCATATTAATATGATATGAATAGAATATTCAAATGAAATACTATAAATCTATTTATACGTCGTCTAGTATTTAATAATATAGAATATCTATCTGTATCTCTATATAGATAAATATAATTTTTTATTAATAGGAACTTACTTTTTTAAGAAAAAAGTAAATCAAAATATTCGATAGAATGATAATTTCAATTCAATTATATAGATATATAGAAAAAAACCATATATAATAATAGAAATGTAATAATAGAAATGGGAATTCTTGATAAAAATGAATAGTAATAGAAAATATTTTATTTGGGAGACAATATCTATTATCTAAATTTCTTTTTCATTATCCCTATATCCCTATATAGAATATCAGGCCCATCTCTGTATAAATAGAATCGCATATCAAGTACAATGAAAACGCGGATATAGTCGAATGGTAAAATTTCTCTTTGCCAAGGAGAAGACGCGGGTTCGATTCCCGCTATCCGCCCTATGTATTTAATAGTCATAGTATGAAAAATGCCATAGAATTTACTGCGTATAATGCCCTTCTTCTTGAAACCTTGTTTTTTTATCAAATTCAAAAAGTTGCGGAGACGGGATTTGAACCCGTAACCTCAAGGTTATGAGCCTTGCGAGCTACCAAGTTGCTCTACTCCGCGATAAAGAAAAGAATTGATAACTAATGAACAAAAACAAAGATGGAATGCGTCCCTTTACCATATCTATATAAATAGAATAAACCATTTATACATAACGGTAAAGGGACCCTCCTATGATCGCTGATAATAAAATGAAAAAAATGAAGATAATTGGAAATCCTTACCAACTGGATCTTGTTGCACCCGGCAAGAAACATGCATGAACCATTTCCCGAAGTATGTGTCCAGATAATCCAAAGTCTCGATAATTAGCTCTCGGTCTTCCGGTCGAAAAACAACGTCGATGAAGACGTATAGGTGCACTATTACGCGGTAGTGATTCTAATTTTCCATGAATTTCCCATTTCTCACTTAACGACGGAACTTTGCTTATTTCTTTTTTTGAGGATCGGCGAATCAAATGATATTTCTGTTCCAATTTTTGTCTCTTCTTTTCCCTCTGAATAACACTTTTCCTTGCCATAATGGTTAATTTGCTATTAGCATCAATGATAGAAGTCGGATCCTAGATGTATAAGTGGCTTCTCTTCCCTATAGAAGGAAATGAGATTCTTGCCAGATATATATAATAAAGAATTCAATTAACCGAATTTGCCCGATGTAGAGGCAATTAAGAAGGCTGCATAAGTAAATATATAACCTACGGAAAAGTGGGCTAGTCCAACCAATCTTGCTTGCACAATGGAAAGAGCCACTGGTTTATCTCTCCATCGAATCAAATTAGCCAAAGGTGTACGTTCATGAGCCCATGCCAAAGTTTCAATCAATTCCTGCCAATATCCGCGCCAAGAAATTAAGAACATAAATCCAGTAGCCCAAACAAGATGTCCAAACAAGAACATCCATGCCCAGACTGATAAACTATTCATACCAAAAGGGTTATATCCATTGATAAGTTGTGAAGAGTTCAACCATAGATAATCTCTTAACCATCCCATCAAATAGGTAGAAGATTCATTAAACTGTGAAATATTACCCTGCCATAGTGTAATGTGTTTCCAATGCCAATAAAAAGTAACCCATCCAATGGTATTTAACATCCAGAAAACTGCCAAATAAAATGCGTCCCAAGCGGAAATATCACAAGTTCCGCCTCGTCCCGGGCCATCACAAGGAAAACTATAACCAAAATCTTTTTTATCAGGCATTAACTTAGAACCACGCGCATCCAAAGCACCTTTTACTAAAATCAAAGTAGTTGTATGTAAACCAAGAGCAATAGCATGATGAACCAAGAAGTCTCCAGGCCCTATTGTTAAGAATAGAGAATTACTATTCTCATTTACAGCGTTTAACCAACCAGGCAACCATATGCTTCGTCCCGCATTGAACGCCGGACTGTTCGTTGAAGATAAAAGTATATCGAACCCATAGGAAGTTTTACCATGAGCAGATTGTATCCATTGGGCAAATATAGGTTCAATCAAAATTTGTTTCTCCGGAGTACCAAAAGCAAGCATGACATCGTTATGGACATAAAGTCCCAGAGTATGGAACCCCAGAAAGAGGCTAGCCCAACTTAAGTGGGATATGATAGCTTCTTTATGGTCTAACATTCTTGCCAAGACATTATCTTGATTCTGCTCTGGATTATAATCTCTAATAAAAAAGATAGCTCCATGAGCAAAAGCCCCTGTCATAATGAAGCCTGCTATATATTGATGATGAGTATATAAGGCAGCTTGAGTAGTAAAGTCTTGCGCTATAAACGCATAAGCAGGTAAAGAGTACATGTGTTGTGCTACCAAGGAAGTAATAACCCCTAAAGAGGCTAGAGCAAGACCTAATTGAAAATGAATTGAATTATTGATTGTATCATAAAGACCCTTATGCCCACGCCCCAATCTACCCCCCGGAGGAGTATGTGCTTCTAAAAGATCTTTAATACTGTGACCAATCCCGAAATTAGTTCTATACATATGGCCAGCAACTAGAAAAATAAACGCAATAGCCAAATGATGGTGTGCAATATCAGTTAACCATAAACTTTGAGTTTGCGGATGAAATCCTCCGAGAAGTGTTAGAATAGCAGTTCCTGCTCCTTGAGGGGTACCAAATATATGATTATTGGAATCTGGGTTTTGAGCATAAAGATTCCACTGACCTGTAAAAAATGGACCTAATCCCTCGGGGTGCGGCAAGATATCTAATAAATTGTTCCATCGAACGGATTCCCCCCTGGACCCCGGAATAGCAACATGAACTAAATGCCCTGTCCAAGCCAAGGAACTTACTCCGAATAGTCCTGACAAATGATGATTGAGGCGGGATTCGGCATTTTTAAACCACGAAACACTCGGTTTCCATTTTGGTTGTAGGTGTAACCAACCTGCTATTAAAGATATAATAGAAAGTATTAATAGAAAAATAGCTCCAGTATAAAGATCCCCATTAGTACGTAAACCGATTGTATACCACCACTGATAAACACCAGAATAGGCTATATTAACAGGACCTAGAGCACCCCCTCGAGTAAAAGCTTCTACAGCTGGTTGACCAAAATGAGGATCCCAAATTGCATGAGCAATAGGTCTTACATGTAAAGGATCCTGTACCCATGTCTCAAAATTACCTTGCCAAGCTACATGAAAGAGATTCCCGGAAGTCCACAGAAAAATGATTGCTAATTGCCCGAAATGAGAAGCAAAAATATTCTGATAAAGACGTTCCTCAGTAATATCATCATGACTTTCGAAGTCATGTGCGGTAGCAATACCAAACCAAATACGACGAGTAGTGGGGTCTTGAGCTAAGCCTTGACTAAAGCTTGGAAATCTTAATGCCATAATGATTTTCAAATCCTCCTAGCTATTATCCTACTGCAATAATTCTTGCTAAGAAGAATGCCCATGTTGTGGCAATTCCACCTAGAAGGTAATGTGTTACTCCTACAGCACGTCCTTGTACAATGCTCAAGGCTCTGGGCTGAGTAGCAGGAGCAACTTTTAATTTATTATGAGCCCAAACAATGGATTCAATAAGTTCTTGCCAATAACCACGCCCGCTGAATAGAAACATTAAACTAAAAGCCCATACAAAATGTGCACCCAAGAAAAAAAGACCATATGCAGATAATGAAGAACCATAAGACTGAATTACCTGGGATGCCTGCGCCCATAAGAAATCACGAAGCCACCCATTAATGGTAATGGAACTCTGCGCAAAATTTCCTCCTGTGATATGAGTTACTATCCCTTGATCACTTATACTACCCCAAACATCTGACTGCATTTTCCAACTGAAATGGAATATAACTACGGAAATTGAATTGTACATCCAAAATAGTCCTAAGAAGACATGATCCCAAGCGGATACTTGGCATGTCCCCCCTCTTCCAGGTCCATCACAAGGGAAACGAAAACCTAGATTTGCTTTATCCGGTATCAATCGTGAACTACGAGCAAATAGAACACCCTTTAAGAGTATCAATACTGTTACATGAATTGTAAATGCATGAATATGATGGACCAAAAAATCCGCAGTTCCTAAAGGAATAGGTAACAAAGCAACTTTACCGCCCACTGCTACTAAATTTTCACCTCCCCAAGTCAAACTGGTACTTGTTGCTGCACCTGGGGCTGTTGTGCCAGGTGCTAAAGCGTGGGTATTTTGTATCCATTGAGCAAAGATCGGCTGTAATTGTATAGCAGTATCTGAAAACATATCTTGAGGGCGCCCTAATGCGCTCATGGTATCATTATGAATATACAAACCAAAACTGTGAAAACCTAAAAAGATACATACCCAGTTAAGATGTGATATGATTGAATCACGATGTCTAAGGACACGATCTAATAGATCGTTGTATCGAATAGTCGGATCATAATCTCTTACCATAAAAATCGCTGCATGCGCAGCAGCACCGACTATGAGAAATCCACCAATCCACATGTGATGTGTAAACAATGACAGTTGTGTACCATAGTCAGTAGCTAGGTATGGATAAGGAGGCATAGAATACATATGGTGAGCTACAACAATGGTCAAAGAGCCTAACATAGCTAGATTAATAGATAATTGAGCATGCCATGACGTTGTTAGAATCTCATATATACCTTTATGACCCTGGCCTGTAAATGGACCTTTATGTGCCTCTAAAATGTCTTTTATATTGTGACCAATACCCCAGTTGGTCCTATACATGTGACCCGCTATCAAGAAAAGAATTGCAATAGCTAAATGATGGTGTATAATATCGGTCAGCCATAAACCTCCAGTTACTGGATCTAATCCTCCACGAAAAGTAAGAAATTCTCCGTATTTTGACCAATTCAAGGTAAAAAATGGGGTTGCTCCCTCGGAAAAACTCGGATAAAGTTGAGCCAAAAGATCCCGATTTAGGATAAATTCATGAGGAAGTGGTATCTCTTTGGGATCTACTGCAGCATTTAGAAATTGGTTAATCGGTAAAGATACATGTATTTGATGTCCTGCCCAAGAAAGAGACCCCAACCCTAGGAGCCCTGTCAAATGGTGATTCAACATAGATTCTACATCTTGGAACCAAGCCAATTTTGGAGCAGCTTTGTGATAATGAAACCAACCAGCAAAAAGCATTAAGGCTGCAAAGACCAATGCACCAATTGCAGTACAATAGAGTTGTAATTCATTAGTTATTCCAGATGCTCTCCAAATCTGAAAAAAACCAGAGGTTATTTGTATTCCTCGGAACCCCCCCCCTACATCACCATTCAATATTTCTTGACCCACTATTGGCCAAACCACCTGAGCACTAGGCCTAATGTGAGTAGGATCACTTAACCATGCCTCATAATTGGAAAAACGAGCACCATGAAAATACATGCCACTCAGCCAAAGAAAGATGATAGAGAGTTGGCCAAAATGCGCACTAAAAACTTTTCGGGAAATCTCCTCTAAATCATTAGTATGGCTATCAAAATCATGAGCGTCAGCATGTAGGTTCCAGATCCAAGTAGTAGTATCTGGTCCCTTAGCTATTGTTCTTGAGAAATGACCAGGTTTTGCCCATTCCTCAAAAGAAGTTTTTATAGGATCCCTATCTACCAAAATTTTAACTTCTGGTTCCGGTGAACGAATAATCATTGAGTCCTCCTCTTTCCAGACAACACATACAAAGAGACCTGCCAACATAAAACAGAATTAGTGAACTTATTAGAGATGTTTCTATTGAGTTTTGTTCTCTCCTATCTCTCATGTATTGGATATCTTAGTAAATTTCATTTCTTTAGTTTTTCACTAGAACAATTATGATCTCGAAGTCAATTCGGGGCAAGTGTTCGAATCTATTATGACATAAGAGTGAGGCGCTCAACGGACCTATTTTAATCTTCTAAGACCTTTTTGGGAACTCTGAATGGAAGTTCAATAATTTTTCGTGCAGCCTAATCAAATGTATTCAGATTTTATTCTAATTCTATTCCTTAGATTTTATTTTTTTTTTTAGATAAAGTATAAGTATGTACTCTATTTCAAATTGAGCAGGCATTAGCATTCATTATTAGGCAATATACCTATATTTTATTTCTTTTTTTGAAGGTCTCTTTTCTTAATTTGATTGAATATTAGTTTAAATAACAGAAAAAAGGAGAAAATTATCTACTGTATCCACATCTCGTTTATTTCTATGAAATACTAGACAAAATCGAACAAAATTAGAAGGGATATATTTAAATTATGTGATTGGTCGTTCCTATAGAAATGATTTTTGAATTTGATAGGGACAAGAAACAAGAATTTATAACAATATATATTTATCTATCTATATCTTTATATAGATAGATAAATATATAAGAAAAAAAAGAAACAGAGTGTTCTTATTCAAAACGCCCTGTGATCTTCAACCAATTCTGTGCTGCAATATAATTACCGGGGGTGAGAGCTATAGCTTGTTTCCAATATTCAGCGGCTTGATTAAACCAAGACTCCGCAACTTCTGAGTCTCCCTGCCGAATGGCCTGTTCTCCTCGGTCGAAATAGGTGAGTCAATTCCTTTCCTTAGAACCGTACTTGAGAATTTCCTGACTCATACGGCTCAGTAGTCAATTCTTTTTTTGTTCTATTATCTTGAAGTTAACTAAAAGAAAAAAAGAAATTATTAATATGAGTTTCAAACTTTCATTTTTACTAATAAATAAAGAATTTCAAAGAATTTCATCTTTTTTTTTAGTTTTATCTTTTCTCCTACCTTCAGAAAAGGGAATCAAGCATTGGCATTAACGCCCTAATTCTAATTTTCTGAAAGGTAACTATCTCGATTTTATATATCATATACAAAAATATATGATAGATTCATTTCTATAGAATCTTGGTAAAAGTTTTTTCTTTCTTATCTTATAAGTTCTTATAAGTAAAGAGAAAATACTTTCTATCTTTGGGATTTGATACTACACCGCTGCTCAAAATACCAGGGGATCCTTTTTATTACATAAGTGGATTCCTGACTTCTTTATTTATCATGAGATAAGGAAGCAGTTTTTATTATATCGATTGAAAACCGTGTTAATTGATCCTTACGATGCTTCCTTTATCAATTAGATCTTTTATCCATAGAAAAAGAGGGTATCTAGACATATCGATTTCTTCATATTTTTACTTCTATGAAGTTTCTTTGCTACAGCTGATAAAAATCGTTGTTTTGAACGATATATATGTAGAAAGCCTTTCTTATTTATAATTATTTATATTTCTATATTTCTTATATTAAAATTTGTGGATTTGCTTGTTCTTTTCTTTTTTCTTTCTATAGTGGAGATAGTCGCACGTAATGACAGATCACGGCCATATTATTAAAAGCTTGGGGTAAAAATGGGTTTCGTTCGAGCGCCCGAAAATAATATTCCAAAGCTTTAGTATGTTCTCCGTTACTTGTGTGAATAAGGCCTATGTTATAAAGTATATAACTTCGATCATAGGGATCAATTTCCAGTCGCATAGCCTCATAATAATTCTGTAAAGCTTCTGCATAATTTCCTTCAGATTGAGCTGACATCCGTTACGGTCGTCATTCGGTTCAAAGAATCTCCGCTCCAGAACTGTACGTGAGATTTTCATCTCATACGGCTCCCCCCTTATGTGTGTAATGAGAAAAATCCATCAAATCAAAAAATATTCCAGTATTCTCATTCTCAACTGAACAGAGCTAGTGTTTTTACAATAAATCTCTAGCCAACCTTCCTGTCAAAAATTATTTCTTAACATTAAGTATGTAGGTACTTGATAAAAAAAAATAAGAACTTCAACAATTTCTTTGTCCTCTACGCTGCTTAATTTCCTGGAATTAGTCACCTCAATAATCTTCGATGGTTCTATGGGTATCCAAAATATGAACGAGATGGATATTTATTGTCCCAACCATTCCTGTTAGTCCCAATCTCGATAAGCCATGGATATAGATAGATACAAAGTTTTCGTGTCCTTGATTCCCAAGCGTAGTGCTTCTTTCCCAATGTTGCCTATCAGTACTAGTAATTTGGGGTTGACCTAACCCCATAAGTATAGGTATAACCTTTCGCTTAATACTAGAAACCTAAAATTCAAGCATATAAGGCTTCATTAATCGAGGATACACGACAGAAGGAATTAATCCTTTTATTTACAAATTTCACCTTCAACACGCGTGGGGTTTTTCCATTCCATTTTTTTTTGACCGAAATCGGTCAAAAAAAATGGAATCAAATCACACCATCTCTGTAATAAGTGAATGCCCTTTTTTCTCCTGAAGTTGTCGGAATTATTCGTAATAAGATATTGGCTACAATTGAAAAGGTCTTATCTATAAAATTTTCATTTATCCGAGATCTAGGCATAGGTAGAAATCCATTCTATAATTTAATTAATCATGGTGTGAGAAATCAATCCCACAAATAAAGGAATTGTATAATTATAATACAGTGCGAAATAACGTAAAAATGAACTCATCAATCAAATTTGTTTATCCTAAGACCTTGTAGGAGGTTTTTTTTTAATTTTACTTTGTATTTTTATAGTTTGAATAGGTTTTATGCATTTATGAAAAATAGGATTGATTCACTATTCAACATTCAACCGGTTTCTGGGCATCATTATATAGGAGAGATGGCCGAGTGGTTCAAGGCGTAGCATTGGAACTGCTATGTAGGCTTTTTGTTTACCGGGGGTTCGAATCCCTCTCTTTCCGAATCTTTACCAAATTCATCAATATTACTCATCCCAATGCATACCATTATTTCATATTTCAAATTTGTTTGTTGATATGGACAACTTTATATTCCTCATTTTTCGGTAATACAAAAAATAGTGGATAACGGGTGGGCAAGGAATAAAAATTTTCGCATATCCATGTCTATGATATATGAATAGCAGAAAATCCTTGTAAAAAAAACTCTTGTTATTTTAGTTAAGTTTAAGTTTGACGAGAATAATATTCTACAACCAGTAATTCATTTATTTTCAAACCAACCCATTTATTATCTATTATTTGATTAATTAAACCTTTATATTGGAAAGGGTGAACAGTCAAATGATTTGGCAATTTCTCATGGGGGGCTGAATCAAAATAATTTTGAATAAGAGTTTTAGATTTTTGTTCATCCTTTGCTGTAATAATATCTTGAGGTTTACAACGATAACTTGGTATATCCACTATACGACCATTAACTAAAACATGTCTATGGTTTATAAATTGGCGGGCTTGAGGAATAGTCGCAGCCATACCCAATCGAAAAAGTATGTTATCCAAGCGCATTTCAAGTAGTTGTAATAAAACCTGACCAGTTGATCCTTTAGCTTTTCCGGAGATACGAACGTATTTAAGCAATTGTCGTTCTGTAAGACCATAATGAAAACGCAATTTTTGTTTTTCTTCTAAACGAATACGATATTGAGATTTTTTACTGAAGCGCAATTGATTTCGAAATTCGTTTTTGACTGTTGGCCTTTTACTAGTAAGTCCTGGTAAATATCCTAGACGACGTATTTTTTTGAAACGAGGTCCTCTGTAACGTGACATAAAAACTCCTTTTTTAAAATGAAAAATCTTATAAATCGAAATGAAAACTAAACGAAATGAAAAATATTATAGAATTCTAAATGAAGCGAAATCTACTAAAGTTTTATAGTACAAAGAAGAATTAGATGAATTTTATCAATATCCGAATTTATTGTATATAAAAGAATACAAAAAAGTAGGTTAATTTCTTGATTTCTTCCGCAGAGATCGAACTCTCCCAATTTTTTATTTCTAAAAAAGATATTATCAATTATGTAAAAAACAAATAGAGAAAAGCCGGTTATCGGATTCGAACCGATGACCATCGCATTACAAATGCGATGCTCTAACCTCTGAGCTAAACCGGCTAATGTAAACGAAATATACATATGCAGAAGAATTGAATGGGATCTTAGTTATCAATTTTTAGTTATTTATAACAAAATTCAAATTAATACAAACATCAAAAATAGAGAAAGAAAATATAGAAAATCAAACCCAATTTTTATTATTTCTATTATTTATTTTATCTGATAACATAAAGTGCAAGATAATAATTAATATTATATTAATATAATTTATTTAATATAATTTATTTCGATCTACTATTCTAGATATATATTATTAAATTGATTTCTTTCAAAAAGATTATTTATTAGTACTTAAAGTAAATTTGAATAAATATAAATTTTAGTAAATATTTATTAAGGAATTCCATATTTCTAAGTAAATGTCTAATTCTATATTATATTCAATTAAAAGAATGGTTTTTTTTAGCCACTAGATTCGTTTTAGTTATATAAATTGTATATGAATAAATGGATTGTTTATTTTCTTTTTTTTTTTAAGCAAAAACAAAAAAAAAAAAAGAATCGACCATTCGAGTATTCTAAATTGTATGAAAAAAGAAGATAAGTAGGTACATAGAAGATAAGTAGATATGTGGTCTATATCTGTGTATATTGAATTGTTAATATATAGATATTAGAATTAGTTCTGATTCAAACAAATAAAGGTATCCAATATAGATGAAATAAAATCTATAAAATTGGAGAAAGGGGTTTTTAATATTTAATAAAATAATATGTATTTAATGAATTCAAAAGTTCCCGCATAATTCTCATAATAGAAATGAAAAAAAAAGCATTCTATTATAATCAGATTCAAATAAAAAAAAAGATGGGGATATGGCGAAATTGGTAGACGCTACGGACTTAATTGGATTGAGTTTTGGTATGGAAACTTACCAAGTAATAATTTTCAAATTCAGAGAAACCCTGGAATTCACAATGGGCAATCCTGAGCCAAATCCTGTTTTCTGAAAACAAATAAAAATTCAGAAAGTGATAATAAAAAAGGGATAGGTGCAGAGACTCTATGGAAGCTGTTCTAACAAACGAAATTGACGACTTTTTTTATTGCATTAGTAAAAGAATCCTTTCACCAAAATTACAGGAATGGATCAAAGATAAACATTTAGAAACATATATATATACTGAAATACTCTTTCAATTTGTTACTTTTTATTTTATTATTGAAGATCTATTTGTGATAAAAATATTCACAAATGAAAAATGTGAATCAAATCAATTCGAAGTTGAAGAAAAGATGGAATATTTATTGATGAAATTATTCACTTCATCATAATCGGCTAAAACCCTTGAAGAACTGATAAATCAGATGAGAATAAAGATAGAGTCCTATTCTACATGTCAATACCGACAACAATGAAATTGAAAGTAAGAGGAAAATCCGTCGACTTAAGAAATCATGAGGGTTCAAGTCCCTCTATCCCCAAAAATACTTTTTCATTTTCTAATTTTTTTCCTATATCCTCTCTATCTTGAAGTCCTTATTTATGTGTTTTATTCGATTTATTATTTCCCAACGAAATTGGAATTTTTATTTTCATCAATTTCCTATCTATCATAATTTTCTTATCTATCATAATGACAAGGGACGAGTTTTGGAATAGATATAAATATATATGTGAAACACATAGAATTTTTTTTAATCAGAAATGTATAAATTAATATCTTATTTTTTAGCAAGGAATTTTCATATGCGTAATTAACGATTAACAATAAAAAATAATTATTACTGCGGAAACTCACTTACAAACTTTTTTTTTACTTAGTTGATATAGATTCATTAACATAGATTTTAAAAATCTTTTAAAATCAAAGTATTAAGCTTCAAGAATGGTCGGGATAGCTCAGTTGGTAGAGCAGAGGACTGAAAATCCTCGTGTCACCAGTTCAAATCTGGTTCCTGACACAAGATTCATTTGTATGAGTATCTATCCCCCATATTCATTTTAATGAATATGGGGGATAGATACTCATACAAATTTGTGTTCTTCTAGATTCTGATACATAACATATTTCTTTGATCTATTTAGGTATCTGTAGATATACTTTTCCTAGATGATTAAAGAATAGATGCAATTTTTTATTAGGTATATTCGCTTATCTATAGTATCTATATATATATAGATATAGATATATAGATAATGAATTCTTTATCTATTTTTTTCCTTTTTTTTCTGCGATACAAAAAAAGGTTTCTATTTCCATAATATTCGAGTGGTTTAATTAGTTGGTTAAAAGACCTAAAAGTCGAAGTTCTGGGGTGGAGTGAGAATATTAAGAATTCATCTGAGAAGGATTACCAAAATAGAATCGAGCCCTTTTCTTTGTGTTTTTTTTTTCGTGGCCGTATAATTGATGGTGATGTGCACGTTATATAGTTTATTATAAAGATAAAGAATTAGTTTATTATAAAGATAAAGAATTTTTGCAGTTCATCCTATTTCTTTTATTGGCTTGGCTGATAAGAACTCAGTATTGTTTTTGTTTTAGAATCTTAAGAAACTCCTATCCATCCTATTTTAAACCCTATAATTATTCATTCTATTATTTCTGAATTTTGTGATTTCTCACATAATAATATCTGAATGCAACTTCCATTACTCTGCCTGATTTAATGTCAATCAATTATTTTGTCTGATCTATAACAGAATGTACTTATATTCTTTGACTGGGGTTGCAGAAGTTTGGATTAGTTTATTATTTTTATCATTTAGTGAGCATCTTGTATTTCATAAAAATTTGGAGCAATATAATCTTTACGCAAAGGCCATCCTATCCAATTTTCGGGCATTAAAATACGTCTTAGACGCGGATGACTATCATAAGAGATTCCCAACATATCATAAGATTCCTTTTCTTGAAAATCCGCACTTTTCCAAACCCAAAAAATCGAAGGAATTCTGGGATTTTTTCCTTGATACAAATATTTTTATGCATACCTCTTCGGGTTGATTTATACCATACTCTATTCTTGTAAAATGATATACACTAGCTAAGAGTCCTCCGGGTGCTACATCATAGGCACATTGAGAACGTAGATAATTGTAACCATATACATATAAAATGACAGCAATGGAATGCCAATCCTCGGGCTTTATTTGTAAAGTCTCTATTCCTAGGTAATCGAAACCCAAGGATCTATGAATTAGTCCATGTTTGACTAGCCAAGAAGACAAACGACCTTGCATTTTTTGCTTCTCCTAAATTTTTTTTATGAGTTTGGTATTAGTATTTTCTATTACGATGAAATTTTTAAAATACGATGAAATTTTTAAAAAAGGAATTGCTTTTTATTATTGTACTTTAAAAAAATGTGTCAGACGATATCTCTGAAGTAGATGGCGGTTGATAGAAAAATTCTTGACCATAATTGTCAGTATAAGTACTGTATCCAACATGAAACTTATGGTTGGTAGTAAAACATCTATTCTCTCGTTGAAAACTCATTGGATCTTCATATATTTCTCGAGATATTTTCTTACGAAGTTTTGTTATAGCATCTATAATGGCCTCCGGTTTAGGTGGACAGCCCGGCAAATATACATCTACAGGAATTAGCTTATCTACGCCTCGAACAGTACTATAAGAATCGGTACTAAACATCCCCCCCGTAATTGTACAGGCTCCCATAGCAATAACATATTTAGGTTCGGGCATTTGTTCATATAATCGAACTAAAGAAGGGGCCATTTTCATAGTTACAGTGCCCGCTGTTAAAATTAGGTCCGCCTGCCTAGGACTCGATCGTGGTACTAGTCCATAACGATCAAAATCGAATCGTGATCCTATTAATGAAGCAAATTCAATGAAGCAACAACTCGTACCATAAAGAAGCGGCCATAAACTGGATAATCTTGACCAATTTGAAAAATCATTTAATGTCGTTGAAATAACTGAATTTTGGGTTGTTTGATCAAGTAAGGGAAACTCAATGGAATTCATAATTGTCTCAATATTTTTTTTTCTAATTGTCTAAATAGTCAAGAATTAAGACCATTCTAATGCCCCCTTTCGCCATGCATAAACTGAACCAACAATTAGGATAAGCACGAATAAGAAAGCTTCTAAAAATACGGATACCCCTAATACATCGAAACTCATTGCCCATGGATAAAGAAAAACCGTTTCAACATCAAAAACAACAAAAATGAGAGCAAACATATAATAACGGATTCGAAATTGTAACCAAGCATCGCCTATTGGTTCTATTCCGGATTCATAACTAGAAAGTTTTTCCGGTCCCTTGCTAATGGGGGCTAAAATTCCAGAAATTAGAAATGCCAAAATAGGAATCAAACTTGATATTATTAGAAATGCCCAAAAAATATCATATTCGTAAAGAAGAAACATAAAAGTACTCCTCTGAATGTAGAAAATATACCAAATTCATTTTCATTTTTAGTCTAAAGTCTCCATTTTTTTAGACTAGCTGAATATACTAATATTAATATTATTCTATCGAATATGAATATGTTCGAATAGAAAGTTACAAATTGTTTTTTTTTTAGTAATAGTCTTAGTAATGAGATCTATTCGATCCAAAATAGTATTAATATTATTAGTATCTGTAGGAATATTAGGGCTATACGGACTCGAACCGTAGACCTTCTCGGTAAAACAGATCAAACTAATTATTATCTAAATGATTTAAATTGTTTTCAAAACCCAACATGCATTTTTTTTTGCATTGAGCTTTTTCATTAACTGATAAAAATATTAGTTAGTCCACCATCTTTTTTTTTTTTTACAGTAAAGAATAAAGAGATGATTCCCTATGCTCTTCTTTTTTATTTGTATAACAATCAAAGAGCACTACCAAAGTGTTTCAAAGAAGGATTATCTTGACGTAGGTCTGCTTCTGGCCTAGATCAACTTAAGTTAAATGGACTCTTTATCCACCTACTAAAATTAAAATAGAAGATAAGAAATGACACTTCATACACCTTAAAGTTCATAAAATAGGAAGAAAAGATAATCTTTTTTAGGTCCCTATACCCTTTATGTTTAGCATTGACGAGAAATGGGTATTCACCTTATCAATATCTCAAATCAATTATGGATTCGATTTTATGGCTAAACCCTTTGTCAGGCTAGTGTTCTCTTGTTTTGTTCCTTAAAATGGAGTAAGACACCGATTTCTTACTATAAGATAAACTTTTTTAATTACAAGATGAACTCCTCTGAAAAAAAGCATTGGCGCTCGTGTAAACGAGGTGCTCTACCTAACTGAGCTACAGCCCTTGTGTTTTTGATACATATTTTATCATAGTATGAAGATAATTGCTTGTCAAGATGAATATTACATGATCGAATCCCTTGAACGGGGGTTGGTATTGCTTATCAGTAATTTTACATTTATAATCAATTAATCTGATAGATGGGTACTCTTCTTTTTTTTTTTTTGAGGAGGAGTCCTAAATTACCTACTTAACTCAGTGGTTAGAGTATTGCTTTCATACGGCGGGAGTCATTGGTTCAAATCCAATAGTAGGTAAGGTATAGTTATAACTTATTAGATACCTTTGACTGTGGTATCTAATAAGCTTTTCTACTTACTTTTTTCTTCTGACTGTTTTCTTTTTTCTTTTTATTGTTTTCGGATATTGGGACGCATCAATTTCAACTTGTTATGAAATAACATTGATAGCCTCTACTCGTGTTCTAGCTCGTCTAAGAGCTAGATTTGCCTCAATTGTTTGTCTCTTGCCTTCAGCCTTATTCAAATTAGTTTCTGCTATTTCAAGAGTTTGCTGTGCTTCTTGTGGATCAATGTCACTACCCTTTTCCGCATCATTTACTAAAACAGTTATCTCATTATTATTTATTCTAGCAAACCCCCCCATCAGAGCCATTGTTAACCATTGGTCTTTAAGACGTATTCTCAAAATACCTATATCGACAGCTGAGGCAATAGGCGCATGATTAGGTAATACTCCAATTTGTCCGCTATTAGTAGGTAAAATGATTTCCTTCACTTCTGAATCCCAAACAATTCGATTGGGGGTCAATACACAAAGATTTAAAGTCATTTCTTCAAATTGCTCTCCGTTTCTAAGTTCGTAGCCTTCGCAGTAGCTTCATCGATATTACCTACCAAATAAAAGGCTTGTTCAGGAAGACCGTCTAATTCTCCAGAAAGAATCAAATTAAACCCTCTAATTGTTTCTACTAGACCAACATATTTTCCAGCCGAACCGGTAAAAACTTCTGCTACGAAAAAAGGTTGTGATAAGAAACGCTCAATTTTTCGTGCTCTTGCTACGGTTAAGCGATCTTCTTCGGATAATTCGTCCAAGCCAAGGATAGCTATAATGTCTTGAAGTTCTTTGTAACGTTGTAAAGTTTGTTTAACTCGTTGCGCAGTCTCATAATGTTCTTCACCAACGATTCGAGGTTGGAGCATAGTTGAGGTTGAATCTAAAGGATCTACTGCTGGATAGATACCTTTGGCGGCTAATCCTCTTGATAGTACAGTAGTAGCATCTAAATGTGCAAATGTCGTAGCAGGAGCAGGGTCAGTTAAATCGTCGGCAGGTACATAAACTGCTTGAATAGAAGTTATGGACCCTTCTTTGGTAGAAGTGATTCTTTCTTGTAAAGAACCCATTTCAGTACTAAGAGTGGGTTGATAACCCACAGCAGAGGGCATTCGACCCAATAAGGCAGATACTTCAGATCCTGCTTGAACGAAGCGGAAGATATTGTCGATAAATAGAAGTACATCTTGCTCATTGACATCTCGAAAATATTCCGCCATAGTTAGGGCAGTTAAACCAACTCTCATACGAGCTCCGGGTGGTTCATTCATTTGACCATATACTAAAGCTACTTTGGATTCTGCAATATTTTGTTCATTAATTACTCCAGATTCTTTCATTTCCATATAAAGATCATTTCCCTCGCGAGTACGCTCACCTACTCCGCCAAATACAGATACACCTCCATGAGCTTTGGCAATGTTATTGATCAATTCCATAATAAGTACTGTTTTACCCACTCCAGCTCCACCGAAAAGTCCTATTTTTCCTCCACGACGATAAGGAGCTAAAAGATCTACTACTTTTATTCCTGTTTCAAAAATAGATAATTTTGTATCTAATTGTATAAAGGTAGGCGCAGATCTATGAATGGGAGATGTTGTACGAGTATCTACAGGACCTAAATTATCAATCGGCTCTCCAAGCACGTTGAAAATTCGTCCTAGAGTTGCTCCGCCTACTGGAACACTTAGGGGAGTTCCTGTGTCAATAACTTGCATTCCTCTCATTAGACCATCTGTAGCACTCATAGCTACAGCCCTAACTCGATTATTTCCTAATAATTGTTGTACTTCACAAGTCACATTAATTTGTTGACCAACAGTATCTCGACCCTTAACTACCAGAGCATTGTAAATATTAGGCATCTTCCCCGGGGGAAAGGCTACATCTAGTACCGGACCAATTATTTGGTCAATATGTCCCAGATTTTTTTTTTCAATCGAAGAAACTTCAGGACCGGAAGTAGGAGGATTTATTCGCATATCAAAAGCCAATTTTTTTTTCCGAAAAAGTTTTTAAATCAAAAAGAAATGTTCGATAAGAAAGCAAGTTGATCGGTTAATTCAAAAAGAAATAAGAAATGGGAGTTAGTACTCCATTTTTTTGGTACTATTCCATCAATCCTCTTTAACTGTTTACTTACTTATTCAAATTCAATTATTGAATTCTTAAGCTTACTGCAGTTATTTTGAAAATTTCAATTGGATAAAATCTTTCGAAAGTCTTTTCTTTTTTTCTATCATTCTAGAAAATATCATCTATATTCTGTATGGAATTCGAACCTGTACCTTAATTTAGAATTCATTTTTTTTATCATTGGCTTTCGTATTTCCTCAGTAGACAATTTTTTAGACTTACCCTCTGTTTCCCTATTTTTTGACCTCTTTTTTTATTTTCCGGGGAGAAAGCTGCCTATTTTTACATCTAGGATTTACATAGACAACATATATCACTGTCAAGATTAAGAATAAATTATTATTATTATTTAGATTAGATCTTTCGATTTCAAAATTAAAAAATAAGATCAAATTGAAAAAAAAAAAAGATTGGGTTGCGCCATACATAGAAAAGAGTATACAATAATGATGTATTTGACAAATCAAATACCATCGTTTAATTTAATAATAACATAACGAACCTTTGGGATTAATTGATAATAGTAGTTGATTTTTGTAAAAGATTTCATTAACTCCTAAGTCATATCGAGTAGACCTTATTGTTTCAAGAATTCTTAATTCAAGAGTTGTAGGGAGGGATTTATGTCACCACAAACAGAGACTAAAGCAAGTGTTGGGTTCAAAGCTGGTGTTAAAGATTATAAATTGAATTATTATACTCCTGAGTATGAAACCAAAGATACTGATATCTTGGCAGCATTTCGAGTAACTCCTCAACCTGGAGTTCCACCTGAAGAAGCAGGTGCTGCGGTAGCCGCCGAATCTTCTACTGGTACATGGACAACTGTGTGGACCGATGGGCTTACCAGTCTTGATCGTTACAAAGGACGATGCTATCACATCGAACCTGTTGCTGGGGAAGAAAATCAATATATTGCTTACGTAGCTTATCCTTTAGACCTTTTTGAAGAAGGTTCTGTTACTAACATGTTTACTTCTATTGTCGGTAATGTATTTGGGTTCAAGGCACTGCGTGCTCTACGTCTGGAGGATTTGCGAATCCCAACCGCTTATATTAAAACTTTCCAAGGTCCGCCTCACGGCATCCAAGTTGAGAGAGATAAATTGAACAAGTATGGTCGTCCCCTATTAGGATGTACTATTAAACCTAAATTGGGGTTATCCGCTAAGAATTATGGTAGAGCTGTTTATGAATGTCTTCGTGGGGGACTTGATTTTACCAAAGATGATGAAAATGTGAATTCCCAACCATTTATGCGTTGGAGAGACCGTTTCTTATTTTGTGCTGAAGCGATTTTTAAATCACAGGCTGAAACAGGTGAAATCAAAGGGCATTACTTGAATGCAACTGCGGGTACATGCGAAGAAATGATGAAAAGAGCTGTATTTGCCAGAGAATTAGGCGTTCCTATCGTAATGCATGATTATTTAACAGGGGGATTCACTGCAAATACTAGCTTGGCTCATTATTGCCGAGATAATGGTCTACTTCTTCATATACATCGTGCAATGCATGCAGTTATCGACAGACAAAAGAATCATGGTATGCACTTTCGTGTATTAGCTAAAGCATTACGTTTGTCTGGTGGAGATCATGTTCACTCCGGTACCGTAGTAGGTAAACTTGAAGGGGAAAGAGATATCACTTTAGGTTTTGTTGACTTACTGCGTGATGATTTTGTTGAAAAAGATCGAAGTCGTGGTATTTATTTCACTCAGGATTGGGTTTCTCTACCAGGTGTTCTGCCTGTTGCTTCGGGAGGTATTCACGTTTGGCATATGCCTGCTCTGACCGAAATCTTTGGAGATGATTCCGTACTTCAATTTGGCGGAGGAACTTTAGGACACCCTTGGGGAAATGCACCAGGTGCTGTAGCTAATCGAGTAGCTCTTGAAGCCTGTGTGAAGGCTCGAAATGAAGGACGTGATCTTGCTCGTGAAGGTAATGAAATTATCCGTGAGGCTAGCAAATGGAGTCCTGAATTAGCTGCTGCTTGCGAAGTATGGAAGGAGATCAAATTTGAATTCGAAGCAATGGATACTATTTGAATTCGAAGCAATGGATACTTTGGATTAATTGCAATTAAACTCGGCACAATCTTTTCCTAAAAGAAGGATTGAGCCGAATACAAAGATACTTAATTATTAAACAGATTTCTATCTTTCGTATTGGAATAGAAGCATAGTAAGTAGACGATATTTTACGAAAAAAGTGATTACAATTTATAAGGGAAACTGGCTATTGCCTTTTTCGATGTGAATTTCACATAATAGGGAAGTTGTTCCATTTCTATATGAAATTTGTATTTTCCTATTGATTTCTATATTTCTATAATTTTATACGTTTTTTTAGTTTAGAATATCATTTTAGAATAAAAAAAGATATATATATATTTAAATAATTTTTCTTATAAGTAATTCTAACATAATACTAATAATCGAATTAATAAGATTGAAAATCTTATTAATTCGATTGTATTTATTCGATTGTATTTTTTTTTCAATACTAATATTGACAACACTGTATCAAATAAATATAATCCGATCGTGAATAAATTGATCACCTTACTTACGTTAAATAGGCGTTATTACTTCATCAAATGGTAGGTTCATTGGTTTTCTTTCTGCGAGACAAACAAGAAAAACTTTGTTAATGAATAAGTAAGTGAATTGAAAGGTAAACACGAATATATATACGAAAATATTAGATCTATATATACCAATATATATATAGTCTTATATATATAATAATAATGGATAACTCTAACATAGTATTTCAAGAACATAGTATTTAAATAGGTGGTATATCTTTTTTTAGTTTTTTAGACAATTCAATTTTGTAATTTTATTTTTTTGATTGCGATTGGGTATAAATATCCACCTTATTTTTTAAATTGTAATGGGGTTGCTAACTCAATGGTAGAGTACTCGGCTTTTAAGAGCGACTCTATTTTTTACGCATTTCTATGAAGCAATGGGTTCGTCGATACTATCGGTAGAGCTTGTAAAACCACGACTGATCCAGAAAGGAATGACTGGAAAAAGTAGCATGTCGTATCAATGAAGAATTCTAAAAATATTTCATTCTTTTAGGATCCAGCTCAAATTTTTGTTTGAATTTTTGGCTCGTAACAAAAAAAATTCCGTTGGGTTTGATTAATAAAGGGATAGAACTTGGTGGTTCTAATTCTAATAGGGAAACAAAAAGCATCGAGCTTTCATTTATTTTTTATTTGGATCATTACCCCATCTAATTGTACGTTAAAAATAGGTTAGTGCTTGATGTGGGAAAAGCTTTTCTGGTGAATGGTTTATTTTTGTTATGAGTCCTAACTATATAGCTATTTTCCATTATCTTTTGGTATTTTGGGGTAGCGATAAATGTGTAAAAGAAAGAGTATATTGATAAAGATATTTTTTCCAAAATCAAAAGAGCGATTAGGTAAAAAAAAAATAAAGGATTCTTAATTAGCTCGTTATCCTAGAACAAAAATTAGGCAAAAAATCGATTAGAGAGAGTCCGTTAATGGGTTTTACTTCTCTAGGTATATATTTATACCTATAATTTTCTGTTTTGACCATATCGCACTATGTATCATTTGATAATCCAATGAATCTCTGATTCTTTGTTTGACCAAATAGACTTTTTTTTTTTTAATGGAGCAATATCAAGCATATTTAGAACTCCGTAGATCTCGATACCAGGACATCCTATACCCACTTTTTTTTCGGGAATCTATTTATGGACTAGCTTATGCTCATGAGTCCTTTTTTATAGAAAATGTCGATTATAACAATAAATTTAGTTTACTAATTGTAAAACGTTTAAGTACTCGAATGTATCAACAGACTCATTTCATTCTTTTTGTTAATGATTCTAAAAAAAATACTTTTGTGGGTTATAATTATCATTTTTTTTCTCAAATAATATTAGAAGGTTTTGGTATCGTCGTGGAGATTCTATTTTCTCTACAATTATTTAGCTCTTCCTTAAGGGGATTAGAAATCGTAAAATCTTATAAAAATTTTCAATCAATTCATTCGATCTTTCCCTTTTTCGAAGATCAACTGATATATTTAAATCATAAGTCAGATATACGAATACCCTATCCTATCCATCTGGAAATCTTGGTTCAAATCCTGCGATATTCGATAAAAGATGTCTCTTTCTTTCATTTAATAAGGTTGTTTTTTTATTACTATTATAATTGGAATAGTCTTTTTCCTCCAAAAAAATGGATTTTTACTTTTTTTTCAAAAAGGAATCGAAGAATTTTCTTGTTCCTATATAATTTATATGTATGGGAATATGAATCTATCTTTCTTTTTCTACGTAACAAATCCTCTCAGTTACAGTTAAAACATTTTCGCGTTTTTTTTGAGCGAATTTTTTTCTATGAAAAAATAAAACATCTTGTAGAAGTATCTACTAAGAATTGTTCATATACTTTCTTCTTCTTTAAGGATACTTTCATCCATTATGTTAGATATCAAGGAAAATCAATTCTGGTTTTAAAGAATACTCCTTTTTTGATAAATAAATGGAAATACTATTTTATATATTTATGGCAATGTCATTTTGATATTTGGGCTGGACTAGAAACGATCTATATAAACGAATTATCTCAGTATTCATTTCACTTTTTAGGCTATTTTTTAAGTATTCCACTAAATCTTTCAGTAGTACGAAGTCAAATGTTGCAAAATTCATTTCTTATTAAAATTGTTATAAAAAAACTTGATACAATAGTTCCCATTATTCCTCTAATGAGATCATTGGCTAAAACAAAATTTTGTAATGTAATGGGTCATCCTATTAGTAAGCCGGTTTGGGCCAATTTATCTGATTTTGATATTATTGACCGGTTTTTGCGCATATGCAGAAATTTTTCTCATTATTACAATGGATCTGCAAAAAAAAAGAGTTTCTATCAAATAAAATATATACTTCGGTTTTCTTGTATAAAAACTTTGGCTCGTAAGCATAAAAGTACTGTGCGCATTTATTTGAAAAAATTAAGTTCAGAAAAATTATTGCAAGAATTTTTTACAGAAGAAGATCTTTTTTCTTTGATTTTTCCAAGAACTTCTTTTACTTTGCGTAGGTTTTATAGAGGTCGTATTTGGTATTTGGATATTCTTTTAAGAAACGATTTCGTCAATTATTTATAATTGAAAATAGGTTATGTTATTTTTTAAATCGGTGTAAATTGATAAAACGAACTTCCTTCTTTTTATTCAATGAGGATAAAAAAATCATTTTTTTTAGTCTTCTATATCTATATATAGGATTTTGAAATGCTCATGTAGTCAGAGTCAAGATTCGGGGTTAATGAATTAAATATTATATTTCACTTTCTTAGAGTCTTTTGCTAGGCAAGTAATTAAGGTTTAGATGTATACATAGGGAAAGCCGTGTGCAATGAAAACTGCAAACACGGCTTGGGGAGGGATTTTTTCTTGTTTTATTCTATTGTTGAATTTTATTCAAGAATAAATTATCTACTTCATCCGACTAGTTCCGGGTTCAAGTCCCGGGCAACTCATTTTTGTAGATCGATGTTGTATTATATCTATATTTCTATTCTCTATTTCTATAAATAGAATGATATATAGAAAATAAACTTTTTTTATGAATCAATGAAATGGGATAAACAAGGTAAATTCGGATAAACCGAAATGAATAAGAACATACTAATGAATAAGAACATACTATGGATATTAGTATTGGTTGACACTGGTATATAAGTCATGTTATACTGTTGAATAACAAGTCCTCAAATTCTCGCATTATAGAGAATTTTTGTGCTTGGGAGTCCCTAATGATTAAATGAACCAAGATTTTACCATGACTGCAATTTTAGAGAGACGCGAGAGCGAAAGCCTATGGGGTCGCTTCTGTAATTGGATAACCAGCACCGAAAATCGTCTTTACATTGGATGGTTTGGTGTTTTGATGATTCCTACTTTATTGACTGCAACTTCTGTATTTATTATCGCTTTTATCGCTGCCCCTCCAGTAGATATTGATGGTATTCGTGAGCCTGTTTCTGGATCTCTACTTTATGGAAACAATATCATTTCTGGTGCGATTATTCCTACTTCTGCGGCTATAGGTTTGCATTTTTATCCGATCTGGGAAGCAGCTTCTGTTGATGAGTGGTTATACAACGGCGGTCCTTATGAACTAATTGTTCTACACTTCTTACTTGGTGTAGCTTGCTACATGGGTCGTGAGTGGGAACTTAGTTTTCGTCTGGGTATGCGTCCTTGGATTGCTGTTGCATATTCAGCTCCTGTTGCAGCCGCTACTGCTGTTTTCTTGATCTATCCTATTGGTCAAGGAAGCTTTTCGGATGGTATGCCTCTAGGAATTTCAGGTACTTTCAATTTTATGATTGTATTTCAGGCTGAGCATAATATTCTTATGCATCCATTTCACATGTTAGGTGTAGCTGGTGTATTCGGCGGCTCCCTATTCAGTGCTATGCATGGTTCCTTGGTAACTTCTAGTTTGATCAGGGAAACCACAGAAAATGAATCCGCTAATGAAGGTTACAGATTTGGTCAAGAGGAAGAAACTTATAATATTGTAGCTGCTCATGGTTATTTTGGCCGATTAATCTTCCAATATGCAAGTTTCAACAATTCTCGTTCTTTACATTTCTTCCTAGCTGCTTGGCCTGTAGTAGGTATTTGGTTTACCGCTTTAGGTATCAGCACTATGGCTTTCAACTTAAATGGTTTTAATTTCAACCAATCCGTAGTTGATAGTCAAGGTCGTGTAATAAATACCTGGGCTGATATTATTAACCGAGCTAACCTTGGTATGGAAGTAATGCATGAACGTAATGCTCATAATTTCCCTCTAGATCTAGCTGCGATGGAAGCTCCATCTGTTAATGGATAAAATTTTGATCTTAATTTAAAGTAGACGAGTTTTTGTTTAAAAATAAAGGAGCAATATCAACTTTGTTAATATTGCTCCTTTATATTGGATATTGGATTAGTAATCTTTTTTTTAGATTTCTATAGATTTATACATACGTTTTTGATTGATTTAATGATTCCTTATCTTTTTTTTTTTCCTTTGTTAGAAAAAAAAGGATAATGAAAAGGTAGAATTTGAGATATAGATCATTTTTACTATAAGGGCGGATGTAGCCAAGTGGATCAAGGCAGTGGATTGTGAATCCACCATGCGCGGGTTCAATTCCCGTCGTTCGCCCATATCTATATATAGATAGATATAGATATTGTTTAGGTTTTCAAGTATAAATCTGAAATAAAGAAAAATGGCTACTTCTAAAACTTATAAGTACGAATTCTTCAAAATAATAATTATTACAAAAGATATATTTTTGAGATAAAATAGATACATTTATCTATTTCACAAAAAAAGAATATATCCATATCGTGGTTTCCTCTTATAATACCTCAGGTGCTAATGAAACTATTTTAGTGAAATTTAACTGTCTCAATTCCCGGGCGATTGCGCAAAAGATTCGAGTTCCTTTTGGATTTCCTTCTTGATCAATTATAACTGCAGCATTATCATCATACTGAATTATTATACCGTTGCTACGTTTTAGTTGTTTACAAGTACGTACAATTACAGCTCTGATCACTTCAGATTTTTCTAAGTTCGTATTTGGTACTGCTTGTTTGATTACAGCAACAACAATGTCGCCAATATAAGCATATCGTCGATTACTAGCTCCTAGGATTCGAATACACATCAGTTCACGTGCTCCGCTGTTATCCGCTACATTCAAATGAGTTTGAGGTTGAATCATATCATTTTTTTATTATTTCAATCTAAAAAAGGAAGTAAAAATATTTTGTGTTCAAAAAAAAAGGAACCTATTATTGCCTTTTTTCTTTTCATTCTAAAGACCTATTTTCTTTGGTTCTCTTTTATTATCCTGAAATAATGAATTGAGTTCGTATCGGCATTTTGGATGATGCTATTGAAATAGCCTTTCTTGCTATATTTTCTGGTACTCCACCCATTTCATAAAGTATTTTCCCAGGTTTAACAACAGCTACCCAATATTCGGGAAATCCTTTTCCTGAACCCATACGTGTTTCAGTAGGTCTTACTGTAACCGGTTTGTCTGGAAAAATACGTACCCATATTTGTCCACCTCGGCGAACATTTCTTGACATTGCCCGCCGTCCCGCTTCTATTTGTCTAGATGTTATCCAAGCTGGCTCAAGTGCCTGAAGAGCATATCTTCCGAAGCAAATATTATTACCTCGATAGGATATTCCCTTCATTCTTCCTCTATGTTGTTTACGAAATCTGGTTCTTTGGGGGTTATAATTGATGGTTGTTTTTCAATTCCATCTTTATTACAGAACCGTACATGAGATTTTCACCTCATACGGCTCCTCGCGAATGAAGTAATTCAAATATCTATATCTATATGGATATAGATTCTATCTAATCGATAAAATAATAGAAATAGTCATATGTTTAGTAAATAACGAAATCTCGGTATTTTTTGAGATTTCATACAATCTTCGAAATTTTTAGATCTTGTTTTCAATATCGATTCTTAGAATTGGCAAAAATATAAAAAAATTCAATAAAAGAAAAATTCTCGCGGGCGAATATTTACTCTTTTATTCTCAAATTCAGATGTAATGAAATTCAGATGTTAATGTAGGGTACAACTCCTAAAAAATGGATTGTTTTTAGGTTTCTTCCGCCATCCCACCTAAGAAATCATTAAGATTTGTTTTCTTTAAGATTTTTTTAATAAAATCTTAAGTCTTAAGTATTTGCAGGTTTCGTCGTTCCCATCGCCTCTCGATTAATGGTTAGGTTTTAATTCGACAATGGAGCCTTTCTCATAGCTAAAAATTAATAAAATTTTTTTAGAATAGAATATTCATTTCTTTTTTCGTGAATCAATATTATCAGTTTTTCTTGATTCAGAGCTCTTAATTTATTGACATTAAAAATAAAAAAAAAATATATATATTATTCTTTTTTATTTTTAAGGATGCTTTAATACACTATCTTTTCTGAGATGACCCATAGACCTTTACATATTCGAATTCTATATCATTGATATATTTTAATCTCTTTCTTTCACCTTTTCTTTTATCTATATATTTTTATTGCTTTACAACTAAATAATCTTTTTTTTCTTTTATCTTTCACAATTTTTCAGTTGCTATATTCTTTTTTT
>NW_028196851.1:67500-72500 GCF_037176805.1 Vigna unguiculata
ACTTGAATTCGGGACAGCTATTCGAAATCTTAGTGAAAGACTGGATTTATTATCTCATGTTTGCTTTTCGTGAAAAAATACCAAAGGAAGTGGAGGGTTTCTTCAAACAACAAGGGACTGGGTCAATTATTCAATCAAATGATATTGAGCATGTTTCGCATCTCTTCTTGAGAAACAAGCGGGCTATTTCTTTGCAAAATTGTGCTCAATTTCATATGTGGCAATTCCGTCAAGATCTCTTCGTTAGTTGGGGGAAGAGTCCGCACGAATCGGATTTTTTGAGGAACATGTCACGAGAGAATTGGATTTGGTTAGACAATGTGTGGTTGGGAAACAAGGATCGGTTTTTTAGCAAGGTACGGAATGTATCATCAAATCTTCAATATGATTCCACGAGATCTAGTTTCATTCAAGTAACGGATTCTAGCCAATTGAAAGGATCTTCTGATCAATCCAAGGATTCTTTCGATTCCATTAGGAATGAGGATTCGAAATATCACACATTGATCAATCAAAGAGAGATTCAACAACTAAAAGAAAGATCGATTCTTTGTTGGGATCCTTCCTTTCTTCAAACGGAACGAACAGAGATAGAATCAGAGCGATTCCTTAAAATCCTTTCTGGATATTCCTCAATGTGCCGACTATTCATGGAACGTGAGAAGCAGATGAATAATCATCTGCTTCCGGAAGAAATCGAAGAATTTTTTGGGAATCCTGCAAGAGCCACTCGTTCTTTTTTCTCTGACAGATGGTCAGAACTTCATCTGGGTTCGAATCCTACTGATAGGTCTACTAGAGATCAGAAATTGTTGAAAAAAGAACAAAAGAAACATCTTGCTTTTTCCAGGCGATCGGAAAAGAAAGAAATAGTGAATTTATTCAAGATAATTATGTACTTACAAAATACCGTCTCAATTCATCCTATTTCATCCTATCGAGGATGTGATATGGTTCCAAAGGGTGAACTGGACAGTTCCAATAAGATTTCATTCTTGAACAAAAATCCATTTTGGGGTTTATTTCATCTATTCCATGACCGGAACAGGGGGAGATACACGTTACACCACGATTTTGAATCAGAAGATATATTTCAAGAAATGGCAGATCTATTCACTCTATCAATAACCGAGCCGGATCTGGTGTATCATAAGGAATTTGATTTTTCTATGGATTCCTCCGGATTGGATCAAAAACATTTCTTGAATGAGTTATTGAACTCCAGGGATGAATCGAAAAAGCACTCTTTATTGGTTCTACCTCCTCTTTTTTATGAAGAGAATGAATCTTTTTATCGAAGGATCATAAAAAAATGGGTCCAGACCTCTTGCGGAAATAATGTGGAAGATCCAAAACCTAAAATAGTTGTATTTGCTAGCAACAACATAATGGAGGCAGTCAATCAATATAGATTGATCCGAAATCTGATTCAAATCCAATATAGCACCCATGGTTACATAAGAAATGTATTGAATCGATTCAATTGCAACTTCGAATATGGAATTCAAAGGTATCAAATAGGAAATGATACTCTGAATCATCGAACTAGAATGAAATACACGATCAACCAACATTTATCAAATTTGAAAAAGAGTCAGAAGAAGTGGTTCGATCCTCTTATTTTGATTTCTCGAACGGAGAGATCTATGAATTGGGATCCTAATGTATATAGATACAAATGGTCCAATGGGAGCAAGAATTTCCAGGAACATTTGGACTATTTCATTTCTGAGCAGAATAGCCGTTTTCAAGTAGTGTTCGATCGATTACATATTAATCAATATTCGATTGATTGGTCTGAGGTTATCGACAAAAAAGATTTGTCTAAGTCACTTTGTTTATTTTTGTCCAAGTTACTTCTTTTTTTGCCCAAGTTTCTTCTCTTTTTGTCTAACTCACTTCCTTCTTTTTTATTTGTGAGTTTTGGGGGTATCCCCATTCATAGGTCCGAGATCCACATCTATGAATTGAAAGGTCCGAATGATCCACTCTGTAATCAGTTATTAGAATCAATAGGTCTTCAAATCTTTCATTTGAAAAAAAGGAAACCCTTATTATTGGATGACCAAGATACTTCCCAAAAATCGAAATTCTTGATCAATGGAGGAACAATATCACCATTTTTGTTCAATAAGATACCAAAGTGGATGATTGACTCATTCCATACTAGAAAGAATCGCAGGAAATCTTTTGATAACACAGATTCCTATTTCTCAATGATATCCCACGATCCAGACAATTGGCTGAATCCCGTGAAACCATTTCATAGAAGTTCATTGATATACTATTTTTATAAAGCAAATCGACTTCGATTCTTGAATAATCAATATCACTTCTGCTTCTATTGTAACAAAAGATTCCCTTTTTATGTGGAAAAGGCCCGTATCAATAATTATGATTTTACGTATGGACAATTCCTCAAAATCTTGTTCATTCGCAACAAAATCTTTTCTTTTTGCGATGGTCAAAAAAAACATGCTTTTTTGAAGAGAGATACTATTTCACCAATCGAGTTACAGGTATCTAACATATTGATACCTAACGATTTTCCGCAAAGTGGCGACGAAGGGTATAACTTCTACAAATCTTTCCATTTTCCAATTCGATACGATCCATTCGTTCGTGGAGCTATTTACTCGATCGCAGACATTTCTGGAACACCTCTAACAGAGGGACAAATAGTCCATTTTGAAAAAACTTATTGTCAACCTCTTTCAGATATGAATATACCTGATTCAGAAGGGAAGAACTTGTATCAGTATCTCAATTTCAATTCAAACATGGGTTGGATTCACACTCCATGTTCTGAGAAATATTTACCATCCGAAAAAAGGAAAAAACGGAGTTCTTGTCTACAAAAATGCCTTGAGAAAGGTCAGATGTATAGAACCTTTCAACAAGATAGTGTTTTTTCAACTCTCTCAAAATGGAATCTATTCCAAACATATATACCATGGTTCCTTACCTCGACGGGGTACAAATATCTAAATTTCATATTTTTAGATACTTTTTCAGACCTATTGCCGATACTAAGTAGCAGCCAAAAATTTGTATCCATTTTTCATGATATTATGCATGGGTCAGATATATTATGGCGAATTCGTCAGATTCCATTGTGTCTTCCACAATGGAATCTGATAAGTGAGATTCCGGGTAATTGTTTCCATAATCTTCTTCTGTCCGAAGAAATGACTCATCGAAATAATGAGTTACTATTGATATCGACACATCTGAGATCGCTAAATGTTCAGGAGTTCTTCTATTCAATCCTTTTCCTTCTCCTTGTTGCTGGATATCTCGTTCGTACACATCTTCTCTTTGTTTCTCGAGTCTATAGTGAGTTACAGACAGAGTTCGAAAAGGTAAAATCTTTGATGATTCCATCATACATGATTGAGTTGCGAAAACTTCTGGATAGGTATCCTACATCTGAACTGAATTCTTTCTGGTTAAAGAATATCTTTCTAGTTGCTCTGGAACAATTAGGAGATTCTCTAGAAGAAATACGGAGTTTTGCTTTTGGTAGCAACATGCTATGGGGTGGTGGTCCCGCTTATGGGGTCAAATCCATACGTTCTAAGAATAAATATTGGAATCTCATCGATCTCATAAGTATTATACCAAATCCCATCAATCGAATCGCTTTTTCGAGAAATACGAGACATCTAAGTCATCCAAGTAAAGCAATCTATTCCTTGATAAGAAAAATAAAAAACGTGAATGGTGATTGGATTGATGATCAAATAGAATCCTGGGTCTCGAACACTGATTCGATTGATGATAAAGAAAAAGAATTCTTGGTTCAGTTTTCTACCTTAACAACAGAAAAAAGGATTGATCAAATTCTATTGAGTCTTACTCATAGTGATCTTTTATCAAAGAATAACTCTGGTTATCAAATAAGTGAACAACCGGGAGCAATTTACTTACGATACTTAGTTGACATTCAAAAAAAGTATCTAATGATTTATGAATTCAATACATCCTGTTTAGTAGAAAGACGTATATTCCTTGCTAATTATCAGACAATTACTTATTCACACACCTTGTGGGGGGCTAATAGTTTGCATTTCCCATCTCATGGAAAACCCTTTTCGCTCCGCTTAGCCCTACCTCCCCCTAGTAGGGGTATTTTAGTGATAGGTTCTATAGGAACTGGACGATCCTATTTGGTCAAATACCTAGCGACAAACTCCTATGTTCCTTTCATTACAGTATTTCTGAACAAGTTCCTGGATAACAAGCCTAAGGGTTTTCTTATTGATAATAGTGACTATATTGATGATAGTGACGATATTGATGATAGTGACGATATTGATGATAGTGACGATAGTGACGATATCGACCGTGACCTTGATATGGAGCTGGAGCTTCTAACTATGATGAATACGCTAACTATGGATATGATGCCAGAAATAGACCGATTTTATATCACCTTTCACTTCGAATTAGCAAAAGCAATGTCTCCTTGCATAATATGGATTCCTAACATTCATGATCTGGATGTGACTGAGTCGAATTACTTATCCCTCGGTCTTTTAGTGAACTATCTCTCCAGGGATTGTGAAAGATGTTCCACTAGAAATATTCTTGTTATTGCTTCGACTCATATTCCCCAAAAAGTAGATCCAGCTCTAATAGCTCCGAATAAATTCAATACATGCATTAAGATACGAAGGCTTCTTATTCCACAACAACGAAAACACTTTTTCACTCTTTCATATACTAGGGGATTTCACTTGGAAAAGAAAATGTCCCATACTAATGGATTCGGGTCCACGACGATGGGTTCAAATGTACGAGATCTTGTAGCACTTAACAATGAGGCCCTATCGATTAGTATTATACAAAAAAAATCCATCATAGACACTAATATAATTAGTTCTGTTCTTCATAGACAAACTTGGGATTTCCGATCTCAGGTAAGATCGGTTCAGGATCATGGGATCCTTTTCTATCAGATAGGAAGGGCTGTTTCACAAAATGTACTTCTAAGTAAT